>NC_091295.1:50980977-50998477 GCF_038502225.1 Cherax quadricarinatus
GTGTATCTGTGAGGGCGCTCACTTTTACTCCCCCACAGTCTTACCCACACCATGCCAGTGTATGTGTGGGGGTGGTCACTTTCATTCCTCCCACAGTCTTACCCACACCATGCCTGTATATTTGTGGGGGTGCTCACTTTCACTCCTCCCACAGTCTTACCCACACCATGCCAGTGTATGTGTGGGGGTGGTCACTTTCACTCCCCCCACAGTCTTACCCACACCATGTCAGTGTATGTGTGGGGGGTCACTTTCACTCCTCCCACAGTCTTACCCACACCATGCCAGTGTATGTGTGGGGGTTGTCACTTTCACTCCTCCCACAGTCTTACCCACACCATGTCAGTGTATGTGTGGGGGTGGTCACTTTCACTCCTCCCTCAGTCTTACCCACACCATGCCAGTGTATGTGTGGGGGTTGTCACTTTCACTCCTCCCACAGTCTTACCCACACCATGTCAGTGTATGTGTGGGGGTGGTCACTTTCACTCCTCCCTCAGTCTTACCCACACCATGTCAGTGTATGTGTGGGGGTGGTCACTTTCACTCCCCCACAGTCTTACCCACACCATGTCAGTGTATGTTTGGGGGTTATCACTTTCACTCCTCCCACAGTCTTACCCACACCATGTCAGTGTATGTGTGGGGGTGGTCACTTTCACTCCTCCCTCAGTCTTACCCACACCATGCCAGTGTATGTGTGGGGGTTGTCACTTTCACTCCCCCACAGTCTTACATCGTGTCAGTGTATGTGTGGGGGTGGTAACTTTCACCCTCCCACAGTCTTATCCACACCATGCCAGTGCATGTGTGGGGGTGGTCACTTCCACTCCCCCCACAGTCTTACCCACTCCATGCCAATGTATGTGTGGGGGCGCTCACTTTCACTCCCCCACAGTCTTACCCACACCATGTCAGTGTATGTGTGGGGGTGGTCACTTTCACTCCTCCCACAGTCTTACCCACACCATGTCAGTGTATGTGTGGGGGTGGTCACTTTCACTCCTCCCTCAGTCTTACCCACACCATGTCAGTGTATGTGTGGGGGTGGTCACTTTCACTCCCCCACAGTCTTACCCACACCATGTTAGTGTATGTGTGGGAGTGCTCACTTTCACTCCCCCACAGTCTTACCCACACCATGTCAGTGTATGTGTGGGGGTGGTCACTTTCACTCCCCCACAGTCTTACCCACACCATGTCAGTGTATGTGTGGGAGTGCTCACTTTCACTCCCCCACAGTCTTACCCACACCATGTCAGAGTATGTGTTGGGGTGGTCACTTTCACTCTCCCCTCAGTCTTACCCACACCATGTCAGTGTATGTGTTGGGGTGGTCACTTTCACTCCCCACACAGTCTTACCCACACCATGCCAGTGTATGTGTGGGGGCGCTCACTTTCACTCCTCCCACAGTCTTACCCACACCATGCCAGTGTATGTGTGGGGGCGCTCACTTTCACTCCCCCCACAGTCTTACACTCACCATGTCAGTGTATGTGTGGGGTAGCTCACTTTCACTCCCCCCACAGTCTTACCCACGCCATGCCAGTGTATCTGTGGGGGCGCTCACTTTTACTCCCCCACAGTCTTACCCACACCATGCCAGTGTATGTGTGGGGGTGGTCACTTTCATTCCTCCCACAGTCTTACCCACACCGTGCCTGTATATTTGTGGGGGTGCTCACTTTCACTCCTCCCACAGTCTTACCCACACCATGCCAGTGTATGTGTGGGGGCGCTCACTTTCACTCCCCCCACAGTCTTACCCACACCATGTCAGTGTATGTGTGGGGGTTGTCACTTTCACTCCTCCCACAGTCTTACCCACACTATGCCAGTGTATGTGTGGGGGTTGTCACTTTCACTCCTCCCACAGTCTTACCCACACCATGTCAGTGTATGTGTGGGGGTGGTCACTTTCACTCCTCCCACAGTCTTACCCACACCATGTCAGTGTATGTGTGGGGGTGGTCACTTTCACTCCTCCACAGTCTTACCCACACCATGTCAGTGTATGTTTGGGGGTGGTCACTTTCACTCCTCCCACAGTCTTACCCACACCATGTCAGTGTATGTGTGGGGGTGGTCACTTTCACTCCTCCCTCAGTCTTACCCACACCATGCCAGTGTATGTGTGGGGGTGGTCACTTTCACTCCCCCACAGTCTTACATCGTGTCAGTGTATGTGTGGGGGTGGTAACTTTCACCCTCCCACAGTCTTATCCACACCATGCCAGTGCATGTGTGGGGGTGGTCACTTCCACTCCCCCACAGTCTTACCCACTCCATGCCAGTGTATGTGTGGGGGCGCTCACTTTCACTCCCCCACAGTCTTACCCACACCATATCAGTGTATGTGTGGGGGTTGTCACTTTCACTCCTCCCACAGTCTTACCCACACCATGTCAGTGTATGTGTGGGGGTGGTCACTTTCACTCCTCCCTCAGTCTTACCCACACCATGTCAGTGTATGTGTGGGGGTGGTCACTTTCACTCCCCCACAGTCTTACCCACACCATGTTAGTGTATGTGTGGGAGTGCTCACTTTCACTCCCCCACAGTCTTACCCACACCATGTCAGTGTATGTGTTGGGGTGGTCACTTTCACTCCCTCACAGTCTTACCCACACCATGTAAGTGTATGTGTGGGGGTGGTCACTTTCACTCCACCACAGTCTTACACCATGTCAGTGTATGTGTGGGGGTGGTCACTTTCACTCCCCCACAGTCTTACCCACACCATGCCAGTGTATGTGTGGGGGTGGTCACTTTCATTCCTCCCACAGACTTACCCACACCATGCCTGTATATTTGTGGGGGTGCTCACTTTCACTCCTCCCACAGTCTTACCCACACCATGCCAGTGTATGTGTGGGGGTGGTCACTTTCACTCCCCCCACAATCTTACCCACACCATGTCAGTGTATGTGTGGGGGTTGTCACTTTCACTCCTCCCACAGTCTTACCCACACCATGCCAGTGTATGTGTGGGGGTTGTCACTTTCACTCCTCCCACAGTCTTACCCACACCATGTCAGTGTATGTGTGTGGGTGGTCACTTTCACTCCTCCCTCAGTCTTACCCACACCATGCCAGTGTATGTGTGGGGGTTGTCACTTTCACTCCTCCCACAGTCTTACCCACACCATGTCAGTGTATGTGTGGGGGTGGTCACTTTCACTCCTCCCTCAGTCTTACCCACACCATGTCAGTGTATGTGTGGGGGTGGTCACTTTCACTCCCCCACAGTCTTACCCACACCATGTCAGTGTATGTGTGGGGGTGGTCACTTTCACTCCTCCCTCAGTCTTACCCACACCATGCCAGTGTATGTGTGGGGGTTGTCACTTTCACTCCTCCCACAGTCTTACCCACACCATGTCAGTGTATGTGTGGGGGTGGTCACTTTCACTCCTCCCTCAGTCTTACCCACACCATGCCAGTGTATGTGTGGGGGTGGTCACTTTCACTCCCCCACAGTCTTACATCGTGTCAGTGTATGTGTGGGGGTGGTAACTTTCACCCTCCCACAGTCTTATCCACACCATGCCAGTGCATGTGTGGGGGTGGTCACTTCCACTCCCCCCACAGTCTTACCCACTCCATGCCAGTGTATGTGTGGGGGCGCTCACTTTCACTCCCCCACAGTCTTACCCACACCATGTCAGTGTATGTGTGGGGGTTGTCACTTTCACTCCTCCCACAGTCTTACCCACACCATGTCAGTGTATGTGTGGGGGTGGTCACTTTCACTCCTCCCTCAGTCTTACCCACACCATGTCAGTGTATGTGTGGGGGTGGTCACTTTCACTCCCCCACAGTCTTACCCACACCATGTTAGTGTATGTGTGGGAGTGCTCACTTTCACTCCCCCACAGTCTTACCCACACCATGTCAGTGTATGTGTTGGGGTGGTCACTTTCACTCCCCCACAGTCTTACCCACACCATGTCACTGTATGTGTGGGGATGGTCACTTTCAATCCTCCCATAGTCTTACCCCCAGCATGCCAGTGTATGTGTGGGGTGGTCACTTTCACTCCCCCACAGTCTTACCCACACCATGTCACTGTATGTGTGGGGATGGTCACTTTCAATCCTCCCATAGTCTTACCCCCAGCATGCCAGTGTATGTGTGGGGGTTGTCACTTTCACTCCTCCCACAGTCTTACCCACACTATGCCAGTGTATGTGTGGGGGTGGTCACTTTCACTCCCTCCACAGTCTTACCCACACCATGTCAGTGTATGTGTGGGGGTGCTCACTTTCACTCTCCCCACAGTCTTACCCACACCATGCCAGCGTATGTGTGGGGGTGGTCACTTTCGCTCCTCCGACAGTCTTACCCACACCATGTCAGTGTATGTGTGGGGGTGGTCACTTTCACTTCCCCCACAGTCTTACCCACACCATGCCAGTGTATGTGTGGGGGTGCTCACTTTCACTCCAGCCACAGTCTTATCCACACCATGCCAGTGTATGTGTGGGGGTTGGTCACTTTCACTCCCCCCACAGTCTTACCCACACCATGCCAGTGTATGTGTTAGGGTGGTCACTTTCACTCCCCCCACACTCTTACCCACACCATGTCAGTGTATGTGTTAGGGTGGTCACTTTCACCCCCACAGTCTTATCCACACCATGCCAGTGTATGTGTGGGGGTGGCCACTTTCCCTTTCCCCACAGTCTTACCCACACCATGTCAGTGTATGTGTGGGGGTGGTCTCTTTCACTCCTCCCACAGTCTTACCCACACCATGCTAGTGTATGTGTGGGGGTGGTCTCTTTCACTCCTCCCACAGTCTTACCCACACCATGTCAGTGTATGTGTGGGGGCGCTCACTTTCACTCCCCCACAGTCTTACCAATTCCATGCCAGTGTATGTGTGGGGGTGGTCACTTTCACTCCTCCCTCAGTCTTACCCACACCATGTCAGTGTATATGTGGGGGTGGTCACTTTCACTCCTCCCACAGTCTTACCCACACCATGTCAGTGTATGTGTGGGGGTGCTCACTTTCACTCTTCCCACAGTCTTACCCACACCATGTCAGTGTATGTGTGGGGGCGCTCACTTTCACTCCCCCACAGTCTTACCCACACCATGTCAGTGTATGTGTGGGTGTGGTCACTTTCACTCCTCCCACAGTCTTACCCACACCATGTCAGTGTATGTGTGGGGGTGCTCACTTTCACTCTTCCCACAGTCTTACCCACACCATGTCAGTGTATGTGTGGGGGTGGTCACTTTCACTCCTCCCACAGGCTTACGCACACCATGCCAGTATATGTGTGGGGGTGCTCACTTTCACTCTTCCCACAGTCTTACCCACACCATGTCAGTGTATGTGTGGGGGTGGTCACTTTCACTCCTCCCACAGTCTTACCCATACCATGTCAGTGTATGTGTGGGGGTGGTCACTTTTACTCCCCCCACAGTCTTACCCACACCATGCCAGTGTATGTGTGGGGGCGCTCACTTTCACTCCCCCCACAGTCTTACCCACACCATGCCAGTGTATGTGTGGGGTGCTCACTTTCACTCCCCCCACTGTCTTACCCACACCATGCCAGTGTATGTGTGGGGGTGGTCACTTTCACTCCTCCCACAGTCTTACCCACACCATGCCAGTGTATGTGTGGGGGTGGTCACTTTCACTCCTCCCACAGTCTTACCCACACCATGCCAGTGTATGTGTGGGGGTGGTCACTTTCACTCCTCCCACAGTCTTACCCACACCATGTCAGTGTATGTGTGGGGGTGGTCACTTTCACTCCTCCCACAGTCTTACCCACACCATGCCAGTGTATGTGTGGGGGTGGTCACTTTCACTCCTCCCACAGTCTTACCCACACCATGCCAGTGTATGTGTGGGGGTGGTCACTTTCACTCCTCCCACAGTCTTACCCACACCATGTCAGTGTATGTGTGGGGGTGGTCACTTTCACTCCTCCCACAGTCTTACCCACACCATGCCAGTGTATGTGTGGGGGTGGTCACTTTCACTCCTCCCACAGTCTTACCCACACCATGCCAGTGTATGTGTGGGGGTGGTCACTTTCACTCCTCCCACAGTCTTACCCACACCATGTCAGTGTATGTGTGGGGGTGGTCACTTTCACTCCTCCCACAGTCTTACCCACACCATGCCAGTGTATGTGTGGGGGTGGTCACTTTCACTCCCCCCGACAGTCTTAACTAAAAAGTTGGTGAAGGTGAAGGCAAGACACGGGGTGATGAGGAAGGTTTAAACAGGTCAACGTTTCGCTCATCTTGGTCTTTTCTTGGTCTTTTCTTGGTCCTTTTATTGGTCTTTTTTCATCAACATTCGTCTTGGTCTTTCTTCTTGATCTTCCTTCTTGGTTTCGTTTCTTAGTCTTCTTAGTCTTTCTTCTTGGTCTGTTTATTTGGTCTTCCGTCTTGGTCTTACTTCTTACTTAAACAGATTTCCCTGTGTGATAATAATCAGCTGTTTACGGCTTTATATATATATATATATATATATATATATATATATATATATATATATATATATATATATATATATATATATATATATATATATATATATTTTTTTTTTTATTTTTTTTTTATTATCACACCGGCCGATTCCCACCAAGGCAGGGTGGCCCGAAAAAGAAAAACTTTCACCATCATTCACTCCATCACTGTCTTGCCAGAAGGGTGCTTTACACTACAGTTTTTAAACTGCAACATTAACACCCCTCCTTCAGAGTGCAGGCACTGTACTTCCCATCTCCAGGACTCAAGTCCGGCCTGCCGGTTTCCCTGAATCCCTTCATAAATGTTACTTTGCTCACACTCCAACAGCACGTCAAGTATTAAAAACCATTTGTCTCCATTCACTCCTATCAAACACGCTCACGCATGCCTGCTGGAAGTCCAAGCCCCTCGCACACAAAACCTCCTTTACCCCCTCCCTCCAACCCTTCCTAGGCCGACCCCGCCTTCCTTCCACTACAGACTGATACACTCTTGAAGTCATTCTGTTTCGCTCCATTCTCTCTACATGTCCGAACCACCTCAACAACCCTTCCTCAGCCCTCTGGACAACAGTTTTGGTAATCCCGCACCTCCTCCTAACTTCCAAACTACGACTTCTCTGCATTATATTCACACCACACATTGCCCTCAGACATGACATCTCCACTGCCTCCAGCCTTCTCCTCGCTGCAACATTCATCACCCACGCTTCACACCCATATAAGAGCGTTGGTAAAACTATACTCTCATACATTCCCCTCTTTGCCTCCAAGGACAAAGTTCTTTGTCTCCACAGACTCCTAAGTGCACCACTCACTCTTTTTCCCTCATCAATTCTATGATTCACCTCATCTTTCATAGACCCATCCGCTGACACGTCCACTCCCAAATATCTGAATACATTCACCTCCTCCATACTCTCTCCCTCCAATCTGATATTCAATCTTTCATCACCTAATCTTTTTGTTATCCTCATAACCTTACTCTTTCCTGTATTCACCTTTAATTTTCTTCTTTTGCACACCCTACCAAATTCATCCACCAATCTCTGCAACTTCTCTTCAGAATCTCCCAAGAGCATATATATATATATATATATATATATATATATATATATATATATATATATATATATATATATATATATGTATGTATGTGTATGTATATATATAAAGAGAAGTTAAATGAGTGGTGAAGCAATGTAAAAAGAGAGCAAATGAGAGAGTGGGTGAGATGCTATCTACAAATTTTATTGAAAATAAGAACAAATTTTGGAGTGGATTAATAAGTTTAGGAAGCCTAGGAAACAAATGGATTCATCAGTTAAAAATAAGAGAGGAGAGTTATAAAAGGGAGAGTTAGAGGTATCGGGAAGATGGAGGGAATGTTTTGAGGCATTGTTAAATGTTGATGAAGATAGGGAAGCTGTGATTTCGTGTATAGGGCAAGGAGGAATAACATCTTGTAGGAGTGAGGAAGAGCCAGTTGTGAGTGTGGAGGAAGTTCGTGAGGCGGTGGGTAGAATGAAAGGGGGTAAGACAGCTGGGAATGATTTGATAAAGATAGAAATGTTAAAAGCAGGAGTGGATGTAGTTTTGGAGTGGTTGTTGCTATTATTTAATAAATGTTTGGAATAGGGTAAGGTACCTAGGGATTGGCAGAGAGCATGCATAGTTCCTTTGTATAAAGGCAAAGGGGGTAAAAGAGAGTGCAAAAATTATAGTGGAATAAGCCTGTTAAGTATAACTGGTAAAGTGTATGGTAGAGTTATTATTGAAAGAATTGAGAGTAAGACGGAGAGTAGGATAGCAGATGAGCAAGGAGGCTTTAGGAAAGGTAGGGGTGGGTGGTTATCAAATGGTATACAATACCTGTCGGTATTGTATACCATTTGATAATCACTCTGTCAGACACTGCAACTCAATGGCATCTTGGTACAGAAGAGAAAACACCTTGGACAACTTTTTCAAGTGAGAATTGTTTGATCTGAGAGGGACATGACCTCCCAGTGGCTACATTCTCACTACTACTACTCTGCACCTCTCCTTCCGACAGTATTTAAGTCTCAACACTGTCGCTTGATCTTCAGTTAGTTCCAGACTTTGGAACAGAACTTCTCCAGGCTGAGGGACTGACAACCTCAAATCTACGACTTCAAGGGTGATGGACTGATTACATCGTCTTCACATCTCTACTGCTCCTGCCTACTTTCTGTACTCGACTGAAGAAGTCTACTGTGTAGGCGAAACGTTTCGGAATAAAGTTGCCTAAATGTTGCCTATGTGTCTTATCTACCAGGGGTGTGTGGACCAGGTGTTTACAGTGAAACATACAAGTGAACAGTATTTAGATAAGGCTAAAGAATTTTTTGTGGCATTTATGGATTTAGAAAATGCATATGACAGGGTGGATAGGGGGGCAATGTGGCAGATGTTGCAGATGTATGGTATAGGAGGTAGGTTACTGAAAGCAGTGAAGAGTTTTTACGAGGATAGTGAGGCTCAGGTTAGAGTATGTAGGAGAGAGGGAGATTATTTCCCAGTAAAAGTAGGCCTTTGACAAGGATGTGTGATGTCACCACGGTTGTTCAATATGAAGATTGAGACACTTATGCAGCATATGGGAATCTTTATTCAGGAAACGTTTCGCCACACAGTGGCTTCATCCTTCAACCTTTGGACGAAGACCTACTTCGACTAGTGGATGGTACCACTATGACCCCGCCTCCGCCTGCTTCACCTCACCTCACTACAGTATATAAGCCACGTCTACGGCCCTATGCTGTACATTCTACAAGATTGATGGACTGAACACATCGACTCCAGGCTGAGGGACTGATTACCTCATACTCCTCTCCTTACGCCTTCCTCTTTGTATTGGACTGATGAAGCCACTGTGTGGCGAAACGTTTCCTGAATAAAGATTCCCATATGCTGCATAAGTGTCTCAATCTTCAACTTGTCGGTTTTTCAAACCATTCATCACAGTTGTTCAATATGTTTATAGATGGGGTTGTAAGAGAAGTGAAAGCGAGGGTCTTGGCAAGAAGTGGGAGTTAAAAGATAAAGAATCAAACACAAAGTGGGAGTTGTCACAGTTGCTCTTTGCTACTGACACTGTGCTTTTGGAAGATTCTGAAGAGAAGTTGCAAAGGTTGGTGGATGAATTTGGTAGGGTATGTAAAAGAAAATTAAAAGTGAATATAGGAAAGAGTAAGGTGATGAGGATAACAAAAATATTAGGTGACGAAAGATTGGACATCATATTGGAGGGAGAGAGTATGGAGGAGGTGAATGTATTCAGTTATGAGTGGACGTGTCAGCAGATGAGTCTATAAACGATGAGGTGAATCATAGAATTGATGAAGGGTGAGTGGTACACTTAGGAGGCCGGTGTGTTAATATATATATATATATATATATATATATATATATATATATATATATATATATATATATATATATATATATATATATATATATATATATATATATGTACTATCCTAGTCTATTTTTTGCAGGTGTTGAGGTCTAGTTCCTGAGCCTGGGTCTCAACGTTATCCATGCTTCCTATACTGCTTCCAACTCCTCTGTTTAGTTTATCGTATCTCTCCTGTGCTTTGCAATGCGCTATTCTCTCTTCTGTCGTCATATGTCCCTTTTTTGGGGGAAAGAAATCGCTTGATTTCTCTACATATACGTCGTAATAATTCTGAATAATTCGTTTACGTCTCTCAGAAATGCTGTATAAAAACCACAGTATGTTTCTTTGATTTAAATCAGGTATTCTTGGTTGTGGTATAAACCTTGGTAATAAATACCGACAAGTTGGTTTAGAAAGACACGTAAGCAAACACTATAACATATTTATTAGAAAACGTTTCGGTCCTGGGACCTTGATCACTTCTAACATACAGAGGTAGAAAGACATTATATATATAGGCGGAGAGTGAGATGTGACGCACGTGACCTGAGGAATGTCATAAGAACATAAGAATGGAGGAACACTGTAGAAGGCCTACTGGCCCATGCGAGGCAGGTCCTTATCAAAACAACCTCTAACTTTGAGGAGGACGGGTAGACGATGAAATCATGTGACTCCTGTGTTGTTGGGTTGGTGCTGCTTAAGTATCATGTATGCCAATGTTTTTGAAATTTTGTAGTTTCCAGTGTTGCGTTCTATAGTGTAGGTGACGGCGATTAGTGAGGCTTCTAGGCACCGTCGGCGTCTGAGGTCTGGTTCGGTGAGAACGAGTTGTGCCTCGTTCCAGTTCATCAAATGCCCCGTGGAGTCTCTGTGGAGGGCACAGGCGTACCTTACATCGTCTCTGTTAGAGGCATTTCGATGTTCATTCAGGCGGACTGCAAGATCTCTGCCTGTCTCGCCTACATATTTCATGGGACAGAACCCACAGGGGATAGTGTAGACGCCTGCTGTAGAAGTTAGAGGTGTGGGGCTACGTTTCGTAGTGAGGTCTTTGATAGATGATGTGTTTATGGTGGAAACGTTGGTGTTACTCATAGCAAGTGCCCGGCGAGTATTCGTGGCAACATCGCCACATGGGAGTACTATGAACTGTTTAGGGGGCTGTTCCATGGGCGGTTTGTTGAGGATAGCTTGTGCCTTGAGTCTGCAATCTCGGATGAAGAAAGATGGGAACTGAAGACGTGTAAAGGCTTGTGTTATGTAAGTGCATTCTTCTTCTAGAAAACAACCTTTCAGCGCTTCTGGGCACCACCAGTCAAGCCCACCTCAAACACTCAGGTGACCTTCTCTCCCGAATTTCCAACCTGAATGTCTAAAACAAAAGCATGGCTTCCTTCGATGTCACAGCCCTCTTTACCAACGTTCCTACTGACGCTGCAATCAACATTCTGAGACAGATGCTCACTGAAAACCACGACCTCCCTTTACCTCTTCTAGATTTCATCAATCTAGTGGAACTTTGTGTTAATTTCAACTTCTTCAAGTATCAGGACAACTGTTACAAACAATGCTTTGGGATGGCAATGGGCAGCCCGCTCAGTGCTGTGCTTGCAAACCTCTTCATGGAAAACCTGGAGACAGAGAAATTCAGCACCCTCATTCCCAACACCGTTACCTGGCTAAGATACGTTGATGATATATTGGTTTTCTACCCGAGACGTCTCAATATCCAGGCCCTTCTCAACAAGATCAATGCAGTTGAACCATCAATAAAGTTTACACTTGAACTCGAAAATGATGGCAAACTTCCTTTCCTCGACGTTCTACTGTGCAGATCTCCCGACAGTGACAAACTTCTCTTCAAAGTGTATAGAAAACCTACCAACAAGGACGATCTTATAAATTTTTATTCACACCAAGACACCCGCACTAAGAGAGGAGTCCTCATTGGCTTCTACTTGAGAGCTGTTCGCATCTCCAGCCCTTGTTTTCTAGAAGAAGAATGCACTTACACAAGCCTTACACGTCTTCAGTTCCCATCTTTCTTCACCCGAGATTGCAGACTCAAGGCACAAGCTATCCTCAACAAACCGCCCATGGAACAGCCCCCTAAACAGTTCATAGTACTCCCATGTGGCGATGTTGCCACGAATACTCGCCGGGCACTTGCTATGAGTAACATCAACGTTTCCACCATAAACACATCATCTATCAAAGACCTCACTACGAAACACAGCCCCACACCTCTAACTTCTACAGCAGGCGTCTACACTATCCCCTGTGGGTTCTGTCTCAAGAAATATGTAGGCGAGACAGGCAGAGATCTTGCAGTCCGCCTGAATGAACATCGAAATGCCTCTAACAGAGACGAAGTAAGGTACGCCTGTGTCCTCCACAGAGACTCCACGGGGCATTTGATGAACTGGAACGAGGCACAACTCGTTCTCACCGAACCAGACCTCAGACGCCGACGGTGCCTAGAAGCCTCACTAATCGCCGTCACCGACACTATAGAACGCAACACTGGAAACTACAAAATTTCAAAAACATTGGCATACATGATACTTAAGCAGCACCAACCCAACAACACAGGAGTCACATGATTTCATCGTCTACCCGTCCTCCTCATAGGTAGAGGTTGTTTTGATAAGGACCTGCCTCGCATGGGCCAGCAGGCCTTCTACAGTGTTCCTCCATTCTTATGTTCTTATGACATTCCTCAGGTCACGTGCGTCACATCTCACTCTCCGCCTATATATATAATGTCTTTCTACCTCTGTATGTTAGAAGTGATCAAGGTCCCAGGACCGAAACGTTTTCTAATAAATATGTTATAGTGTTTGCTTACGTGACTTTCTAAACCATTCTTGGTTGTGTTTTTTCTTCATTTGGTGAGTCGTATTTAACAGCAAATGTTAATTATAGCGAAAGACGATCATCTTTCCAGGTGGGTTTAGATTACCTTCACAGTGTCTTGTTATGTTCTCGTTAATACTAGGTCTAGTGTTGATGGTGTGTGTTCCTTGTTCTAGTTAATACTAGGTCTAGTGTTGATGGTGTGTGTTCCTTGTTCTAGTTAATACTAGGTCTAGTGTTGATGGTGTGTGTTCCTTGTTCTAGTTAATACTAGGTCTAGTGTTGATGGTGTGTGTTCCTTGTTCTAGTTAATACTAGGTCTAGTGTTGATGGTGTGTGTTCCTTGTTCTAGTTAATACTAGGTCTAGTGTTGATGGTGTGTGTTCCTTGTTCTAGTTAATACTAGGTCTAGTGTTGATGGTGTGTGTTCCTTGTTCTAGTTAATACTAGGTCTAGTGTTGATGGTGTGTGTTCCTTGTTCTAGTTAATACTAGGTCTAGTGTTGATGGTGTGTGTTCCTTGTTCTAGTTAATACTAGGTCTAGTGTTGATGGTGTGTGTTCCTTGTTCTAGTTAATACTAGGTCTAGTGTTGATGGTGTGTGTTCCTTGTTCTAGTTAATACTAGGTCTAGTGTTGATGGTGTGTGTTCCTTGTTCTAGTTAATACTAGGTCTAGTGTTGATGGTGTGTGTTCCTTGTTCTAGTTAATACTAGGTCTAGTGTTGATGGTGTGTGTTCCTTGTTCTAGTTAATACTAGGTCTAGTGTTGATGGTGTGTGTTCCTTGTTCTAGTTAATACTAGGTCTAGTGTTGATGGTGTGTGTTCCTTGTTCTAGTTAATACTAGGTCTAGTGTTGATGGTGTGTGTTCCTTGTTCTAGTTAATACTAGGTCTAGTGTTGATGGTGTGTGTTCCTTGTTCTAGTTAATACTAGGTCTAGTGTTGATGGTGTGTGTTCCTTGTTCTAGTTAATACTAGGTCTAGTGTTGATGGTGTGTGTTCCTTGTTCTAGTTAATACTAGGTCTAGTGTTGATGGTGTGTGTTCCTTGTTCTAGTTAATACTAGGTCTAGTGTTGATGGTGTGTGTTCCTTGTTCTAGTTAATACTAGGTCTAGTGTTGATGGTGTGTGTTCCTTGTTCTAGTTAATACTAGGTCTAGTATTGATGGTGTGTGTTCCTTGTTCTAGTTAATACTAGGTCTAGTGTTGATGGTGTGTGTTCCTTGTTCTAGTTAATACTAGGTCTAGTGTTGATGGTGTGTGTTCCTTGTTCTAGTTAATACTAGGTCTAGTGTTGATGGTGTGTGTTCCTTGTTCTAGTTAATACTAGGTCTAGTGTTGATGGTGTGTGTTCCTTGTTCTAGTTAATACTAGGTCTAGTGTTGATGGTGTGTGTTCCTTGTTCTAGTTAATACTAGGTCTAGTATTGATGGTGTGTGTTCCTTGTTCTAGTTAATACTAGGTCTAGTGTTGATGGTGTGTGTTCCTTGTTCTAGTTAATACTAGGTCTAGTGTTGATGGTGTGTGTTCCTTGTTCTAGTTAATACTAGGTCTAGTATTGATGGTGTGTGTTCCTTGTTCTAGTTAATACTAGGTCTAGTGTTGATGGTGTGTTCCTTGTTCTAGTTAATACTAGGTCTAGTGTTGATGGTGTGTGTTCCTTGTTCTAGTTAATACTAGGACTAGTATTGATGGTGTGTGTTCCTTGTTCTAGTTAATACCTGGTCTAGTATTGATGGTGTGTGTTCCTTGTTCTAGTTAATACTAGGACTAGTATTGATGGTGTGTGTTCCTTGTTCTAGTTAATACTAGATTTAATATTGACTATTTACTGCCATCACAGCATGGTTATCCAATTTATTCGTGAGTAAAATCAATTATTTTTTTTTTCCTATCATGGTCACATTTTACCAATAATTCAGTTAGTGTTTGCTTACGTGTTTTTCTAAACCAACTTGTCGGTATTTATTACCAAGGTTTATACCAGTACATTATGTATTCCATATCCTCTTGATCTACATGCTATACAGTTAGGTTGATGAGGTATCTAGAGTTAGGGTTCAACCCCTTGAAATATAGTTAGGCACATTCAGTGGCCAGGAGATAGAGCACAGCATTTTGGAAACAATACTCAGAAGCAATGGCTCACCTAGCTGGATGTGTATAGCGCTAGATTGCGGCGCAAGAGCAGTCTGGTGTATGGTATGAATGTATGGCGTGAAACATGGGTGGCAGGCGCAACATGGTGTGCAGGCGCAGTATAGCAGGCAGGTAGACAGTGAGGCAGGCAGGCTGCAGGGCAGTTATATAAGAGGACTGGCGGACGTGCAGTAAGGCAAGCAGGTTAGCCGTTGAGCAAGCAGGTGTTCAGTAGGTCAAGCAGGTGTTCAGTAGGGCAAGCAAATGCACATTACGGCAGGCAGGTGCGCAGTACACCAAGCAGGCATGCAACAGGGCCTTCAAGTACATATCAGGGGTGGCGAACATGCATCAAGACAAGCAGGTGTTCAGTAGGGCAAGCAGGTGTTCAGTAGGGTAAACAGGTTTTCGGTATAGCAAGCAGGCATTCAGTAGAGCAAACAGGTGTTCAGTAGCTCAAGCAAGCGAGCAGGAGGCCAGTTTTATTTCTGTCATTTCTTCAGTCATTCTTCCCTTGCTATTTAATTACCTCATAAAGAATATTAAACTCTCTATCCCATTCCTCGTCCAGTTTGCACCTGAGGTTAGCTGCTTTCATTACTATTATTAACTCTTAAACTGACCCATCGGAGGGGACTAAATCCTACGTAACACTGATTACAAATAAATTTAAGTTACTAAAAAATGTACGGCGATACCGGCAAGACATAGAAAAGTGTACATAATTGTCTTATTTCCATAAATAATCATTACTTTAAAATCAAAATAACTTTAATTTGATTTTTAAAACATATTAAAAAATGAGAAATATGTGCTAAAAGGGTATTTTATTGCTTATTACTGAAAGGAGAAGAATGAAAACGTATGAGGCACTGAACCCGGCAAGACTTTTACAAGCCGCAAGGATGGTCAAATAAAGTGGTTGTTGGAGTGCAAGCCTAATAAGTGTTGTGTTATGTAAACTAGAGGGAAGAGATGATCAGATGTAAACGGAATAACGACTACAGCAATGAAAGGAGAAATAAGGAAGAAAAAAAAGGGAGGGGGGAAGAAAGAAGAGAAGAGTGGAAGAAGTGAGGAAGAGAAAGAAGGAAAAACAAAGATGGAAAAAGAGAGGATGCTGAGAGAAAGAGGTGAGAAAGAGAGAAAAAACAATAAAATAAACCAATGTGAACTTCAGAGGAAATACCACAGAGAGAGAGAATGTAGGTTCCATACAACGTTGCCACATCACCACCACACAGGGAAAAAAAACATCACAAACTAACCTTAATAACATCCCCATCCATCATCACAACTCAACAGCAACAACAACAACAACAACAACAGTCACACAAACAAGAAACAAATAAAAACACTCGTCGATTACTTTACATTAGTGAAAAGAGACGATTGTTTTTCCAGAGGGACTGAGTATGTGGTATGGAGAGGCGGCACCGCTGGCCATACCACAGGCACTAGAGAGAGAGAGAGAGAGAGAGAGAGAGAGAGAGAGAGAGAGAACACTAAAAGTTTCTCTGAATTTTTTTTCTTCGTGGCAGGTGATGCAGTCTGTTGGTATGATGATGGTGGGAGTATATATACATCCCTTCTCTCTCTCTCTCTCTCTCTCTCTCTCTCTCTCTCTCTCTCTCTCTCTCTCTCTCTCTCCCCCTTCCTCGAAGAGTTAAAAATTATATTATATATTTTATTCTAAATATAATACTAGTTGAAATATGAAAGATTTAAGATTAATAACTGTGATAATGATGGTGATAAAAATAATAATAATAATAATAATAATAATAATAATAATAATAATAATAATAATAATAATAATAATAATAATAATAATAATAATAATCTGAGAACAGTGTACGCTTTAACAAAAGAACGGAATATACAAATAGAACAAGATCAATGTACTTGCTAATACAACAAAATCACTGAACATACAAATACAACAAAAACACTGTACACATGGGCTTAAAAACACTGTACACACCACTGTAACATAAACACTCACGGTCGTAAAAAACATCGCAAGAACAAACATTCCTCTTCGTTTGTTTAACAAACAATATCTTAGTGGGAAAGTCTCTCTCTCTCTCTCTCTCTCTCTCTCTCTCTCTCTCTCTCTCTCTCTCTCTCTCTCTCTCTCTCTTTCATGCCTCTCTAACCTTTCATCCTCCCTGTTGCTCCTCCTCTTTCTCCTCCCCTTTATTTTTCTCCCTTCTCTCCTCCCTCCCTCCCTCTTTCCCTCCTTCTCTCCCTTCATCACAACTCACTTGCTTCACCGATCGTCCCCAGCGACCCTTACACACACACACACACACACACACACACACACACACACACACACATATACCACATACACACATATACACACACACACACACACACACACACACTCACATACACACACACACACACACACACACACACACACACACACACACACACACACACACACACATACCACATACACACATATATATACACACACACACACACACACACACATACACACACACACACACACACACACACACACACACACACACACACACACACACACACACACATACACACAC
>NC_091295.1:51005977-51019846 GCF_038502225.1 Cherax quadricarinatus
TGCTACTACTGTTGTTAAGTAACTACTAAAGCCACTTAACTAGTCATGTTAAGTGCTCAACAACAATAACAACAATAGCTGCTACTACTGTTGTTAAGTAACTACTAAAGTCACTTAACTAGTCATGTTAAGTGCTCAACAACAATAACAACAATAGCTGCTACTACTGTTGTTAAGTAACTACTAAAGTCACTTAACTAGTCATGTTAAGTACTCAACAACAATAACAACAATAGCTGCTACTACTGTTGTTAAGTAACTACTAAAGTCACTTAACTAGTCATGTTAAGTGCTCAACAACAATAACAACAATAGCTGCTACTACTGTTGTTAAGTAACTACTAAAGCCACTTAACTAGTCATGTTAAGTGCTCAACAACAATAACAACAATAGCTGCTACTACTGTTGTTAAGTAACTACTAAAGTCACTTAACTAGTCATGTTAAGTGCTCAACAACAATAACAACAATAGCTGCTACTACTGTTGTTAAGTAACTACTAAAGTCACTTAACTAGTCATGTTAAGTACTCAACAACAATAACAACAATAGCTGCTACTACTGTTGTTAAGTAACTACTAAAGTCACTTAACTAGTCATGTTAAGTACTCAACAACAATAACAACAATAGCTGCTGCTACTGTTGTTAAGTAACTACTAAAGCCACTTAACTAGTCATGTTAAGTGCTCAACAACAATAACAACAATAGCTGCTGCTACTGTTGTTAAGTAACTACTAAAGCCACTTAACTAGTCATGTTAAGTACTCAACAACAATAACAACAATAGCTGCTGCTACTGTTGTTAAGTAACTACTAAAGCCACTTAACTAGTCATGTTAAGTGCTCAACAACAATAACAACAATAGCTGCTGCTACTGTTGTTAAGTAACTACTAAAGCCACTTAACTAGTCATGTTAAGTGCTCAACAACAATAACAACAATAGCTGCTGCTACTGTTGTTAAGTAACTACTAAAGCCACTTAACTAGTCATGTTAAGTGCTCAACTTGTAACTTAACATAAGATAATTTCTCTCTTCGCTGACATATAATTTATTTATTTGTTTAGCATTTTGGTATAATTAATTCCATATATCCTCTATAATATATAATGCATTTATATCATCAATAATGTATAATTTTTTTTGTATCATCTATAATTAATTTATACTTTTTTTTATTTGCTCTATAATTTATATCCTCTATAATTACCTACATCTTCTCGTAGATGTCAGGGGGAGATGTCAGGGAACAGATGTCAGGGGGAGATGTCAGGGGCAGATGTCAGGGGCAGATGTCAGGGGACAGATGTCAGGGGCAGATGTCAGGGGGGCAGATATCAGGGGCAGATGTCTGGGGGGCAGATATCAGGGGCAGATGTCTGGGGGGCAGATGTCAGGGGGCAGATGTCAGGGGGCAGATGTCAGGGGCAGATGTCAGGGGCAGATGTCAGGGGGCAGCAGATGTCAGAAAGCTACGTTTCTGACATCTGCTGCCCCTGTTACGTAGGAGTTAATCGACTGTTGTGGGTTGCATCCTGGGGGGAGACCCATAAGAAGATTCCAGTGGAAAAAATGGGGCACAGCTCCTGGGCTTCCTGGGTTACTGAGGGACTAATAACCTTAAACTCCTTCTCCTCATCTTCCACCGTTCTTCTCTGTAGTGGACTGAGGAAGCCACTGGCTGTCGAAACGTATCCGCGATATTCTTAAATTCTGCACAAGTATCTCATTCTTCACCTGTGTGTCCGATCAGTCAGGCTGTTGGTGCTAGCTGCACGCAGTCCGGCGTCAACGCCACAGTTTCGTCGATCATGAGCTGACTGTCGGATCTTGTCATGTTCCCTCTTGAAAAGTCAGGGATTTACGGGTAATTTTCATTATTATTTCCATTTTAATTGTAAGGCGAGTCAAGGTACGCAAGCGACTCGGGCCAGGAGCCACGACTCGACCCCGGCAACCACAAATAGGTGAGTACACACACTTAAGTACGTTTGGGAATACATTTTTCAGTCTGAGGAGGAGGTAGTGAAGGCGAAAATTATACAAAACTTCAAGAATGTATATGATCGGGTCCTGGAGGCTAGGAACCTGTGGAACTGGTGGCCGACGGTGTTTAGGAGGCCGGGCCAGGAGCTATGATTCAGTCTGTGCAAGCACAGCTAGGTGAGTACACAGATCCAGGCACCTGCATGACCTTCCTGGGCAGGAGAGGAAGTGATGTCAGACAACACTGATGTGTCTCACAGTGTCTGTATGACACAAGGTCGTCAGGAAAGAAATAGAAAATCCCCGTTTCTCTGATAAGATCTAATGACTTCCCATTCCTCAGGCACTGTTTAATTCTTGCGGGTTTATCGCTTCCACATAAATATAATAATAATAATAATAATAATAATAATAATAATAATAATAATAATAATAATAATAATAATAATAATAATAACAATTCAAGTGAAACTTGGTAGGTGACCCGTCCCTCACACACAAAGTTTCCTTGGTTCGATCCCCGGCATGGATAGAAATATTGGTCGTGTTTCCTTACACCTGCTGTCCCCGTTCACCTAGGAAGCAGGTAGGTATCTGGGGGTGTTAGTCGGCTGGTGTGTGTCGCATCCTGGGGAACAAGATTGAAAACCCCAATGGAAATAAAACAGACAGTCCCTCGATGACGTACTGACTTTCTTGGGTTATCTTGCGTGACTTACCCTCCGGGGTTCAAAATCCGGACAAAATCTTATCTCGCTTGATGCTGCTACGTTACACAAGTCACTCCTCTAGGGAGTTGGTAACATTAAGGAAAATGTAGACACGTTTTCTAACACTGCCAGAACAACACGCTCACCTATAACTGTATTGATGTATTTATACACCTGTCTACACACACTCCAAGCCACCCTGGGGATAGATGGGAAGCCCTTGGCTTGTGTTAGCTCTTTAAGTCTCTCTCAAGAGTTCCCTTGAATTATATCTGAACCGTCTTATTGGCTTGGCTTGGCTTGGTTTGGACAACGTGGGTCCATGACTTGAAGGAAGAATGATTAATATCTCTTGTCTGAGTAGCACTGGAGTTGAGCATCACAGTACATATACATTGAGAGGTGTATGTTTCTCAGTGTATATATCCCGACAAATAACCTCAGTCCTTATTTTAGGTATAAAAGTATTCATAACTGGTGGTGAACAGGTGATATGCAGCCTTGATGACTCGTGTAACTACCTTCAAGTCCCTTGAAGATAAGAAAGAGAGAGAAGATTTTGTTAGGATTTTTAACCACGGAGGGTTAGCAGCACAGGATAACCCAAGAAAGTCAGTGCGTCATCGGGGACTGTGTCAAATTTTCTGAGGAAATGTAAACACATATGCAGTATAATGTGATCCTTTATTGACAACGTTTCACCCACACAGTGGGCTTTTTCAAGTCACACACAGATCTACCTGGGGTGGAAGGTACGGGAGTATTTATAGTCATGTTCAGAATATTGAGGTCAGGTGGAGAATGCTGCATCTGATGATCTACCGGGTGGAGTTATAGTCTTGGGTAGCTTGGCGGGGGTATTGGACAAGTTGTGAGTAGACCTTCTGCAGTGTTCTATGTTCTTATGTGGGATAGCAATGAAGAAGTTTCTTGGCGAGTGGTTCAGCTATGTTATAGAAGCCGTTGTTCTGGTTGAAATTGTTGGTTATAGAGATAAGCGATGACTCCAGGATTCTTCGGTATTCGGAGTCATTGTGTCTGTAGTTTTTGGCGATGAAATTGAGGTCTTGTTTTGGTTTCGTAACTCCTGTTGCGAATTTGAGGCCTAAGCTGAGGGCTTCAGTTTCTGTGGTTGACAATGGACGAGATGAAAGATTTTGAATAATTTCAGGTCTTCCTAAACTTTTCCAATTACTATTATCGCAGAGTGTTTGTAGTTTCCTAGTAAGTCTGATCTTCTGTTGAACATTCGCTGTGGTAACTCTGCTGCGAATGATTTCGGCGGTGCGTCTGTTCATGTTGCCCCGGAGTGTTGTGCCTAGTGTTCTGGCTTGGAGAAAAGCTTCCTTTGTAGCATTGTTTAAGTCATCTGCACACTCTTCAAGGTAGGTCCGAGCTGTAGCGGAGAAAGGTGGTTTGATGTTGGCAATTTGAGGAGGAGTAGATCTTGGTAAGACCATTTCTTGGATGCAATCACGAAGAAAATTGTGTCTGTTGCGAAGTGAGTAAGCTTTTAGAAGAAGGTCCAGGTATTCTCTGTGTGAAGGATCCATTTCTACTGCAGTGTTTGACACGATGGAAATAAATGGAATCAAATACCGACACAGTGGAAATATAAACACATATGCAGTATACTGTGATCCTTTATTGACAACGTTTCACCCACACAGTGGGCTTTTTCAAGTCACACACAGATCTACCTGGGGTGGAAGGTACGGGAGTATTTATAGTCATGTGATGAATGGTTTGAAAAACCGACAAGTTGAAGATTGAGACACTTATGCAGCATATGGGAATCTTTATTCAGGAAACGTTTCGCCACACAGTGGCTTCATCAGTCCAATACAGTCCTTCCTCTTTGTATTGGACTGATGAAGCCACTGTGTGGCGAAACGTTTCCTGAATAAAGATTCCCATATGCTGCATAAGTGTCTCAATCTTCAATTTATAGTCATGTTCAGAATATTGAGGTCAGGTGGAGAATGCTGCATCTGATGATCTACTCGGGAATAGGCAGTGCTCCCCACCAGCTCTCAGGAATTCTCGCAAAACACCTCTCTAAACTCTTGGGCACTATCAGTCCAGCACATCTCAAACACTCGGGTGATCTTCTCAATCGCATTCGCAACATCAACATCAGGAACAAGAAACTTTCCAGCCTTGACTTGACTTCCCTATTCACCAAAGTACCTACTACACAAGCCATCGATCTCTTGCGCAGGAAAATTGACGATTCACTTGATCTTCCCATTCCAGCCAGCGATTTCATCGACCTTGTTGAACTATGTGTTGGTTTTACGTGTTTCTCTTTCGAAAATCACCTCTTTCAGCAGACTTTTGGACTACTCATGGGTTCGCCACTCAGTGCGGTCCTGGCGAACCTATACATGGAACATCTAGAAGCCGAACGTTTCTCCACCATTATTCCTTCGTCTGTCACCTGGCTCCGTTATGTTGACGACATTCTCCTCATAACTCCTAAACGCTTCAACGTTCAAGCTCTCCAAGACAAGCTCAACCAGGTCGAGCCTTCAATCCAGTTCACACTTGAAGAAGAAGCCGACAACACTCTTCCTTTCCTTGATATTCTGCTCTGCAAAGCTGACCACGAACTTCGTTTTAAAGTCTATCGAAAACCCACCAACCAAAACGATCTTCTCCACTTCTACTCTCACCACGACACCAAAACCAAACGTGGTGTAATTATAGGCTTCTTCCTGCGTGCACTCAGAATCTGCAGCAATGAGTTCCTTGAGGAAGAATGCACTATAATTGAACAAGTATTTTCTAAACTCCACTATCCTCGTCACTTCATCAGAGACTGCAGACGGCGGGCATTAAACATCTTCAACACACCCAGAGAGGACACTGCCGAGAAGAGATACATAGTCCTCCCCACCAACTCCATTGCCAAACATGTTTCCAACATCTTTTCCAGTACATCATTCCAAGTATCTACCTCCACAACCACGACCATCAAGGACATCACCAGTAGTAGACAGGACAAGCCTACATCCTCTGCAGGGGTATACATAATCCCTTGTAATAACTGCAACAAATTATATGTGGGCGAAACATCAAGAGACCTCCAAACACGTATTTCAGAACACCAACATGCAAGCAGGACTGACGATACAAGGAATGCCTGTGTACAACATCGCAATTCACACAACCATTTAATTAACTACAGAAACTCAAGACTTATCGCCACAGAAGACAACACTCAATACCGAAGAATCCTGGAATCATCGCTTATCTCTATAACCAACAATTTCAACCAGAACAACGGCTTCTATAACATAGCTGAACCACTCGCCAAGAAACTTCTTCATCGCTATCCCACATAAGAACATAGAACACTGCAGAAGGTCTACTCACAACTTGTCCAATACCCCTGCCAAGCTACCCAAGACTCTATAACTCCACCCGGTAGATCATCAGATGCAGCATTCTCCACCTGACCTCAATATTCTGAACATGACTATAAATACTCCCGTACCTTCCACCCCAGGTAGATCTGTGTGTGACTTGAAAAAGCCCACTGTGTGGGTGAAACGTTGTCAATAAAGGATCACATTATACTGCATATGTGTTTATATTTCCACTGTGTCGGTATTTTATACCATTTATTTCTTTCAATTACTCAGATATGGTAAACACGAGGAAATTAAATCTTCATCAGAGTACAAAACAAATTCTGGCCACAAAATAGAGCGAAACACCAACGTCAAAGACCTGGGAGTGATCATGTCGGAGGATCTCACCTTCAAAGACCATATAACATTGTATCAATCGCATCTGCTAGAAATGAGAACCTTCAGAACTAGGGAGGCCAAGCCCATGATGACACTCTTCAGGTCACTTGTTCTATCTAGGCTGGAATATTGCTGCACACTAACAGCACCTTTCAAGGCAGGTGAAATTGCTGACTTGGAAAATGTACAGAGAACCTTCACGGCGCGCATAACGGAGATAAAGCACCTCAATTACTGGGAGCGCTTGAGGTTCCTAAAACTGTATTCCCTGGAACGCAGGCGGGAGAGATACATGATTATATACACTTGGAAAATCCTAGAGGGACTAGTACCGAACTTGCACACGAAAATCACTCTATACGAAAGCAAAAGACTTGGCAGACGATGCAACATCCCCCCAATGAAAAGCAGGGGTGCCACTAGCACGTTAAGAGGCCATACAATAAGTGTCAGGGGCCCGAGACTGTTCAACTGCCTTCCAGCATACATAAGGGGGATTACCAACAGACCCCTGGCAGTCTTTAAGCTGGCACTGGACAAGCACCTAAAGTCGGTTCCTGACCAGCCGGGCTGTGGCTCGTACGTTGGTTTGCATGCAGCCAGCAGCAACAGCCTGGTTGATCAGGCTCTGATCCACCAGGAGGCCTGGTCACAGACCGGGCCGCGGGGGCGTTGACCCCCGGAACTCTCTCCAGGTAAACTCCAGGTAAACTCCAGATCAGTGAAGAGGCGGGGCCAGGAGCTGAGTATTGATTATATAATCCGTGGTATTTACCACTTGTATAGGATGTTCTCTATCTGGCATGTAGAGTTCTTGCATTGTATAGAGTTGTTTCTTTTTTAGAGTGTCGAGGCGTACATTTATGGCAGTAATATCTTGTTGTATGTGTAAATCTGCCATTTTAACTCTGTCTCTCCTCCTGGTATCGGTAATGAAGCGAAGAGCTCTATTCTGGACCCTTTGTAGCCGTAGCATGTTGGTCTTTGTTGTTAATGACATTGGGACACAAGGGTATTCGAGTATTGGTCTTATTATCATTTTATACAGATGTTTTTTGACATGTTGAGGGGCTTGATTGAATCGAAAGAGACTGCTAAGACCGGCTTTGGCTATGTTGATCTTTTTAGTGTGTGGCCCGGTGGCCTGGTGGTTAAAACTCCCGCTTCATACACGGAGGGCCCGGGTTCGATTACCGGCGGGTGGAAATTCCGACACGTTTCCTTACACCTATTGTCCTGTTCACCTAGCAGCAAATAGGTACCTGGGTGTTAGTCGACTGGTGTGGGTCGCATCCTGGGGGACAAGATTAAGGACCCCAATGGAAATAAGTTAGACAGTCCTCGATGACGCACTGACTTTCTTGGGTTATCCTGGGTGGCTAACCCTCCGGGGTTAAAAATCCGAACGAAATCTTATCTTATCTTATCTTATCTTATCTTAGTTACATGAGATGTTGAGTGGAGCAGCCTGTCTATTTCATATCCCAAAATCTTGTTAGGGTTTCTAATGGCTACAGGTGTACCTCTGATGGAGATACCTCCTTTATCTTCAATTGTTGATGCAAAACATCCTATCGTGCTAACAAGGACCTTGTCAGGATTAGTCATAATTCTCCACTTCTTTTCCCAATTAGATGTTCGACGAAGTTCAATATTAATTTTTTCTATGACTCTCTCATACTTGTATTTTCCTGTTACCGGAGTCGATGAGACGACATGAATAACATCATCTGCAAACTGTGTCACAATCGTATCACTAAACTCTGGTTGAGGAAGGTCATTCACATAAATGTTGAATAGAAGTGGACTGAGACAAGAACCTTGTGGGACACCAGCTGTCGGTATAAAAGGCTCTGTCGACTTGCCATGAAAGGTGGGAATGATTTTTCTTTGAGTTAAGAAATTATATATTACTCTGAGGAAAGTCCAGTTATGGTCTGGTAGGTCAATGAGTTTGTATACCTGGAGTTTACCTGGAGAGAGTTCCGGGGGTCAACGCCCCCGCGGCCCGGTCTGTGACCAGGCCTCCTGGTGGATCAGAGCCTGATCAACCAGGCTGTTGCTGCTGGCTGCACGCAAACCAACGTACGAGCCACAGCCCGGCTGATCCGGAACTGACTTTAGGTGCTTTTCCAGTGCCAGCTTGAAGACTGCCAGGGGTCTGTTGGTAATCCCCCTTATGTGTGCTGGGAGGCAGTTGAACAGTCTCGGGCCCCTGACACTTATTGTATGGTCTCTTAACGTGCTAGTGACACCCCTGCTTTTCATTGGGGGGATGGTGCATCGTCTGCCAAGTCTTTCGCTTTCGTAGTGAGTGATTTTCGTGTGCAAGTTCGGTACTAGTCCCTCTAGGATTTTCCAGGTGTATATAATCATGTATCTCTCCCTCCTGCGTTCCAGGGAATACAGGTTTAGGAGCCTCAAGCGCTCCCAGTAATTGAGGTGTTTTATCTCCGTTATGCGCGCCGTGAAGGTTCTCTGTACATTTTCTAGGTCAGCAATTTCACCTGCCTTGAAAGGTGCTGTTAGTGTGCAGCAATATTCCAGCCTAGATAGAACAAGTGACTTGAAGAGTGTCATCATGGGCTTGGCCTCCCTAGTTTTGAAGGTTCTCATTATCCATCTTGTCATTTTTCTAGCAAATGCGATTGATACAATGTTATGGTCCTTGAAGGTGAGATCCTCCGACATAATCACTCCCAGGTCTTTGACGTTGGTGTTTCGCTCTATTTTGTGGCCAGAATTTGTTTTGTACTCTGATGAAGATTTAATTTCCTCATGTTTACCATATCTGAGTAATTGAAATTTCTCATCGTTGAACTTCATATTGTTTTCTGCAGCCCAATGAAAGATTTGGTTGATGTCCGCCTGGAGCCTTGCAGTGTCTGCAATGGAAGACACTGTCATGCAGAATCGAGTGTCATCTGCAAAGGAAGACACGGTGCTGTGGCTGACATCCTTGTCTATGTCAGATATGAGGATGAGGAACAAGATGGGAGCGAGTACTGTGACTTGTGGAACAGAGCTTTTCACCGTAGCTGCCTCGGACTTTACTCTGTTGACGACTACTCTCTGTGTTCTGTTAGTGAGGAAATTATAGATCCATCGACCGACTTTTCCTGTTATCCCTTTAGCACGCATTTTGTGCGCTATTACGCCATGGTCACACTTGTTGAAGGCTTTTGCAAAGTCTGTATATATTACATCTGCATTCTTTTTATCTTCTAGTGCATTTAGGACCTTGTCGTAGTGATCCAATAGTTGAGACAGACAGGAGCGACCTGTTCTAAACCCATGTTGCCCTGGGTTGTGTAGCTGATGGGTTTCTAGATGGGTGGTGATCTTGCTTCTTAGGACCCTTTCAAAGATTTTTATGATATGGGATGTTAGTGCTATTGGTCTGTAGTTCTTTGCTGTTGCTTTACTGCCCCCTTTGTACAGTGGGGCTATGTCTGTTGTTTTTAGTAACTGTGGGACGACCCCCGTGTCCATGCTCCCTCTCCATTGGATGGAAAAGGCTCATGATAGGGGCTTCTTGCAGCTCTTGATGAACACGGAGTTCCATGAGTCTGGCCCTGGGTCAGAGTGCATGGGCATGTCATTTATCGCCTGTTCGAAGTCATTTGGCGTCAGGATAACATCGGATAGACTTGTGTTAACCAAATTTTGTGGCTCTCTCATAAAAAATTCGTTTTGATCTTCGACTCTCAGTCTGGTTAGCGGCTTGCTAAAAACTGAGTCATATTGGGACTTGAGTAGCTCACTCATTTCCTTGCTGTCATCTGTGTAGGACCCATCTTGTTTAAGAAGGGGCCCAATACTGGATGTTCTCGACTTTGATTTGGCATAGGAGAAGAAATACTTTGGGTTTCTTTCGAATTCATTTATGGCTTTTAGTTCTTCCCGCAATTCCTGACTCCTTTAAGATTCATTTAGCTTGAGTTCGATGCTTGCTATTTCTCTGACCAGTGTCTCCCTACGCATTTCAGATATATTGACCTCTTTTAGCCGTTCTGTTATTCTTTTCCGTCGCCTGTAAAGGGAGCGCCTGTCTCTTTCTATTTTACATCAACTCCTCCTTTTTCTTAGAGGAATAAGCCTTGTGCATACATCGAGTGACACCGAGTTAATCTGTTCTAGGCATAAGTTTGGGTCTGTGTTGCTTAGTATATCTTCCCAGCTTATATCGGTTAGGACTTGGTTTACTTGGTCCCACTTTATGTTTTTGTTATTGAAGTTGAATTTGGTGTATGCTCCCTCGTGACTAGTCTCATTTTGTCGGTCTGGGGCTCCACGCATACATGTCTGAACCTCAATTATGTTGTGATCTGAGTATATTGTTTTTGATATGGTGACATTTCTTATCAGATCATCATTGTTAGTGAAGATGAGGTCTAGTGTATTCTCCAGTCTAGTAGGCTCTATTATTTGCTGGTTTAAATTGAATTTTGTGCAGAGATTTAAAAGCTCGTGTGAGTGTGAGTTTTCATCAGAGCTGCCTCCTGGTGTTATTACTGCAACAATATTATTTGTTATATTCCTCCATTTTAGGTGCCTTAAGTTGAAATCCCCCAGGAGCAAGATGTTGGGTGCAGGAGCTGGAAGATTTTCCAGACAGTGGTCAATTTTTAACAGCTGTTCCTGGAATTGCTGGGATGTTGCATCCGGAGGCTTGTAGACTACCACAATGACTAGGTTTTGGCTCTCGACCTTTACTGCTAAAACTTCCACTACATCATTTGAGGCATTTAGCAGTTCTGTGCAAACAAGTGACTCTGCAATGTGAATAATGGTAGGACCGGGGGGTGACGTGTGCGCCGCCATGGAATGTGTCCCGTGAAAATTGCCCATGAGTCAATCCTCACTCATCGGTCTCAAATGTTAATAGAGTGGTCTCCAATGTGTATAATAATTAGGAGACATTAAATCGTCTTGTGAATTGTAATGTAATTAATGATAATAACACTGAGTTAAGAGAATGCGTGAAGTGAAATAAGTCGCCTTGCTCCGAGTGAACACGTTAGGCCGCGTTGTTCCCGTCCCATGGATAGTAAAGTTTTATGGAGTCACGACTTCAAAACCGGACAAACCAACGGATACCTCGTCCTGCTGGAATAAGAACCATGTCGGTGTAGCAGGACATCGAGATGAGATGGTGAATGGAGGAAATAAGGAGTATCAATCACCCACAGTTAAGTAACCCTTCTAGTTATAGCAGACTGATACTGGCCAGTTAGGTATGTTGTAATTGGATAGGTTATGGGTGATCCAGCTACATCAAGTGACCACCAGAGAATATCTGGTAAGTGGTGGGATTATGTACAAATGTTTTTCTTTGATGGACATTATGGAAAATTTTCTAGGGTGATTACCTGTACGTACCTCAACATTACATGCATACAAGTAATCTCATTAGGAGACAACAACTACATTGTTTACCGTAGTCACCCTGTGTAGACATGTGAGAAAACTTAACCACCTCTGATGACTGCAGATGGCCCCCTCGACCCTCACAATCTTATCCATATCTATCCAAAACCAGTATAAATTGGATAGCACCCTCAAGTACGGTGCTACTAATTAATTGTGGACTGTATAGATTATATTAGTTTAACTGAATGAAGGAGGGTGGGTAGGTTACACATGGATATATCCATCAAGGAAAAACACTTGTACATAATCCCACCACTTACCAGATATTCTCTGGTGGTCACTTGAGGAAGCTGGATCACCCATAACCTATCCAATTACAACATACCTAACTGGCCAGTATCGTCTGCTATAACTAAGAGGGTTACTTAACTGTGGGTGATTTATGCTCCTTATTTCCTCCATTCACCATCACATTTCGATGTCCTGCTACACCGACACGGTTCTTATTCCAGCAAGGCGAGGTGTCCGTTGGTTTGTCCCGGTTTAGAAGTCGTGACTCCAGAAAAACTTCACTATCCTCGAGTAATTATAATAACTGGCGGTTTGCTTTAGGAAGTCCCCCCCAAAAATTGATCAAATTTAAAAAATCCTTAGTTCCCAGTAAAGGAAATTGGACTTTCCTCATTTATATTTAACCCCCATGCTTCAGTCCCCCAAAAATTTGACTTTTAACATCATCCCCGAAAAAGAAACTTGTTTTGGGGGACTTTTGAGAAAAAATTTTCGTATTTTACTCTTTAAGTCATTATTACGGCGGTAGTCGCCATATTTAATGGCCCGCATGGGGGAGAGTGACGCCCCTGTTTTGTTTACCCCTATCCCGAATTATTAAACCAACACCGCAACACCCCAGCTGATTATTATTCCTTAGCTAACCTTTCATCAGTCACTTAGTGTCAGGTTATTAACATTCATTATTGTCCCCTTATTATAAAAAATTACAACCCCCCACATAACTGATGGTCTTTCCTCCATTGTAATTTATTAAATTAGGTGAAACCTTTACATTATGATTGCAGACTTGAAAAAATCTTCAAGTTCTTTCATTCTTTCATTTTAATACCCCAAAATTAAGGAAACAATTTTATAAAATGAGTACCTTGAAAAAGAGAAGCTCCTTTCCTTCCTGACCTCTTTTTAACTGGGATTTACTGGGTACTTTTCCTCATTATGTGAGGAACCACTATTTTAATTTTGTCCTTGATATGTTAAAATTTAACCTAATTATGATTATTACCCCTGAAATTTTTTTCCCTTTTGAACTTGAAGATACTTCAAACAAGTGTTTATCCTTTGAATTTTTTGGGGGACTGGTCTGCAATTTAACTTAAATTTTTGCCGACCAGTCTGATTCCCCCGACCTCTCTGGGTTTTAAACACACCCCTTTTCATTAAAGGTTTATCAACCCTCCACCCTTTAATTTATTCAAACCTTCTTTTCAAAACATTTTCCCAAAATTTATGTTGATTAATTAAAACATTACCAAATTTCCCTCTGCACAATTCTCCAGCAGATCTCTTTCACAGTCTTTTTAACCCAATTTTACACTCAAACACTCCAAAAATCTAAATTTTTAACATTAGGGTTTTTGGTTTTTGATCATTAAAAAAGATTTTTATGCCCTTCTCCCTCCTTTAATAGCCTTAAATCTTTCATTACTCTAAAATCCACGGGCGTCAGCCACCTTAATCCAAATCCGTCATGGTTAGAAAAATTTTTAAAACATGATTATACAACCGAGGCCCTTATAAAGGGAACTTGCCTTTTTTTTTAAATCCACCAATTCAGCAAAAAATTCCCCAAATTTTCATCCACCCACGATCGAAAATTTTGCCCCTTTCCCCCCCCAAAAGCAAATTTTTAAATAATTAATTCAATAATTTTTTTTACCATTGCATCCGGGTTTGGGAAAGGGCCACGGCAATATGGGAAAAATTTTTGGGATGTACCTGTATTTCAACATTACATGCAACAAACCATC
>NC_091295.1:51019946-51027446 GCF_038502225.1 Cherax quadricarinatus
TTCCCCCACCAGTGGCAGCAGGTGGGTGGTTTCTGGACGGCACGTGACCACCCCTGGCTCTCTACAGACCCTCGGGACAATCTCCTTCAGCCTCCCAGCATCTCAAGATGTAGGTGCTGCAGAAGGCTGCGAAACACACAGCCTCCTGTTTCTAGAGCAGACTTGCCGTGGGGTCGAGTTCCTCTCACGGAATTGTTTAAAGTCATCTCATTATGATCTATCGAGTCACGCAGTAAATTCTAATCAATAAAAGGGAGGTTGACATCCCAGTTACAGCCAGTCAGTAGGACAGGCCACACTAATGGTGTTATTTAATTATGTTAACCAAGCTACACATTCATTGTTGAGTGTCAAAACAATGAATGGTCAGTCATTCATCTCCTTTTCCAAAACTACTACCGTTCAGTTGTATTGATACCACAGGTACCTTGAATGCGCTCAATACAACACGCGTCATACACAGTCATACACTCGTCATAACCCTTCCACTTTCGTCTCCACTTTTCTCTTCTCCACATTACTCTCAAACTGACGAACTTATCTCACGAAGAGTTCAATTAAGTTAGCTAATTGCCGCCCAACTTAATAAAAGGCTTGACAATAGAGTTGTAAGACGTGGTACGAAATGGATATAACATTCCCCAGGTTCTAACCAGTCTTGGTCAGGCAACATCCGATAATGCTCACACCAATATTGCTTAAATAGCAACGCTCATCTTGCCGAATAAGGCAAGCGAAAATTTGTGTATACAATAATTTCGATAAAAAATAATTCTGAACCTAACGAAAAAATATATTTCATGTGTTTATTATTAAATTATTGTAAACTTATCTAAAATATATTTAGTTTGATTAGGCTAAACTAAATTGCGCTTGTTATAATAAGGTTAGGTAAGTTTTGTAGGGTTCTTATAATACAAAATTATTAACTTTTACATTAACATAAATGAAAAAATATTTCTTCAAACGTATAACAGAAAATTTTGGAAAGGACTTAATTTTAAGCGAGTTCTTAATAATTGACCAATTTTACCTATTCGGTACGACACACACATACAGATACACACACACACACACACACACACACACACACACACAGTGTTAGCTATAGTTACATACACAGAATCGCAATTATTCATGATTAGGAAATATTATTTGTTGTGGAGATCGTAGGTGCTCTTAGTAATTCCCTTGTTCCTTGCCCTCCTCCACCGGCGTCCCCATAACTAGCCACGTGTTGCACGATGAGGGGAGAAGAGAGGATGGAGAGAGAGACGGAAATAAAGAGAAGGGAAAATCGGGTAATGACAGATCAGTAGAGAAAAACAGCAATGCCTGGTCATGTGAAATATTTGAGTGTCAGGGAGTGCCAATCTAAGCAGCAGCACATGTTTATATGGCTCTGTGTGGCACCACTTGTTTGATGTGCTTATTGGTAGCCCTCTAAGTGGCACTAGTCACTAGTCACATATATATGTGCAGACCTAGGTGTAGGCCTAAGTGTAGGCCTAGGTGTAGACTTAGGGTGTAGACCTAGGTGTACACCTAGGGAGTAGACCTAAGTCTACGCCCTAGCTAGCACCATAGCTGGTACCATAACCAGCTCCATTATAACTAGCACCATAGCTAGCGCCATAACCAGCACCATTATAACCTGCAACATAACCAGCATCACCATAACTAGCACCATAACCAGCATCACCATAACCTGTACCATAACTAGCACCACCACCACCAGCGCCACTACAAGACAACGACCCTTGACCTTTTCCAGGAAGAAAGTTGTACACTGAGGCTGTGACCTTGTTTCTCCTGACGCCAGTGACCTTTGTGTTTACTTGACTCATTCAGGTTAATAATCCTCACCCCCTTAATCCTCTTAATCCCCTTAAGCTCCCCTTAACTCATAGTTAATAGTAACTGGATCTCTGCTGGAAGGTGAAGCTGTTGTACCAGACGAACCTTTAATGTGATACTGGACGATATTCTTATTGTTCTACTGAAGTCTCTCAGTTGACACTACTGAAGTCTCCCAGTTGACACTACTGAAGTCTCCCAGTTGACACTACTGAAGTCTCTCAGTTGACACTACTGAAGTCTCCCAGTTGACACTACTGAAGTCTCTCAGTTGACACTACTGAAGTCTCCCAGTTGACACTACTGAAGTCTCTCAGTTGACACTACTGAAGTCTCCCAGTTGACACTACTGAAGTCTCTCAGTTGACACTACTGAAGTCTCTCAGTTGACACTACTGAAGTCTCCCAGTTGACACTACTGAAGTCTCTCAGTTGACACTACTGAAGTCTCTCAGTTGACACTACTGAAGTCTCTCAGTTGACACTACTGAAGTCTCCCAGTTGACACTACTGAAGTCTCCCAGTTGACACTACTGAAGTCTCCCAGTTGACACTACTGAAGTCTCTCAGTTGACACTACTGAAGTCTCTCAGTTGACACTACTGAAGTCTCCCAGTTGACACTACTGAAGTCTCTCAGTTGACACTACTGAAGTCTCCCAGTTGACACTACTGAAGTCTCTCAGTTGACACTACTGAAGTCTCCCAGTTGACACTACTGAAGTCTCCCAGTTGACACTACTGAAGTCTCCCAGTTGACACTACTGAAGTCTCCCAGTTGACACTACTGAAGTCTCCCAGTTGACACTACTGAAGTCTCTCAGTTGACACTACTGAAGTCTCTCAGTTGACACTACTGAAGTCTCCCAGTTGACACTACTGAAGTCTCTCAGTTGACACTACTGAAGTCTCTCAGTTGACACTACTGAAGTCTCTCAGTTGACACTACTGAAGTCTCCCAGTTGACACTACTGAAGTCTCCCAGTTGACACTACTGAAGTCTCCCAGTTGACACTACTGAAGTCTCTCAGTTGACACTACTGAAGTCTCTCAGTTGACACTACTGAAGTCTCCCAGTTGACACTACTGAAGTCTCTCAGTTGACACTACTGAAGTCTCCCAGTTGACACTACTGAAGTCTCTCAGTTGACACTACTGAAGTCTCCCAGTTGACACTACTGAAGTCTCCCAGTTGACACTACTGAAGTCTCCCAGTTGACACTACTGAAGTCTCCCAGTTGACACTACTGAAGTCTCCCAGTTGACACTACTGAAGTCTCTCAGTTGACACTACTGAAGTCTCTCAGTTGACACTACTGAAGTCTCCCAGTTGACACTACTGAAGTCTCTCAGTTGACACTACTGAAGTCTCCCAGTTGACACTACTGAAGTCTCCCAGTTGACACTACTGAAGTCTCTCAGTTGACACTACTGAAGTCTCCCAGTTGACACTACTGAAGTCTCCCAGTTGACACTACTGAAGTCTCCCAGTTGACACTACTGAAGTCTCCCAGTTGACACTACTGAAGTCTCCCAGTTGACACTACTGAAGTCTCCCAGTTGACACTACTGAAGTCTCCCAGTTGACACTACTGAAGTCTCCCAGTTGACACTACTGAAGTCTCCCAGTTGACACTACTGAAGTCTCTCAGTTGACACTACTGAAGTCTCCCAGTTGACACTACTGAAGTCTCCCAGTTGACACTACTGAAGTCTCCCAGTTGACACTACTGAAGTCTCCCAGTTGACACTACTGAAGTCTCCCAGTTGACACTACTGAAGTCTCCCAGTTGACACTACTGAAGTCTCCCAGTTGACACTACTGAAGTCTCCCAGTTGACACTACTGAAGTCTCCCAGTTGACACTACTGAAGTCTCCCAGTTGACACTACTGAAGTCTCCCAGTTGACACTACTGAAGTCTCCCAGTTGACACTACTGAAGTCTCCCAGTTGACACTACTGAAGTCTCTCAGTTGACACTACTGAAGTCTCCCAGTTGACACTACTGAAGTCTCCCAGTTGACACTACTGAAGTCTCCCAGTTGACACTACTGAAGTCTCCCAGTTGACACTACTGAAGTCTCCCAGTTGACACTACTGAAGTCTCTCAGTTGACACTACTGAAGTCTCCCAGTTGACACTACTGAAGTCTCTCAGTTGACACTACTGAAGTCTCCCAGTTGACACTACTGAAGTCTCCCAGTTGACACTACTGAAGTCTCTCAGTTGACACTACTGAAGTCTCCCAGTTGACACTACTGAAGTCTCTCAGTTGACACTACTGAAGTCTCCCAGTTGACACTACTGAAGTCTCTCAGTTGACACTACTGAAGTCTCCCAGTTGACACTACTGAAGTCTCCCAGTTGACACTACTGAAGTCTCTCAGTTGACACTACTGAAGTCTCCCAGTTGACACTACTGAAGTCTCCCAGTTGACACTACTGAAGTCTCCCAGTTGACACTACTGAAGTCTCCCAGTTGACACTACTGAAGTCTCTCAGTTGACACTACTGAAGTCTCCCAGTTGACACTACTGAAGTCTCCCAGTTGACACTACTGAAGTCTCCCAGTTGACACTACTGAAGTCTCTCAGTTGACTCTACTGAAGTCTCCCAGTTGACACTACTGAAGTCTCCCAGTTGACACTACTGAAGTCTCCCAGTTGACACTACTGAAGTCTCCCAGTTGACACTACTGAAGTCTCTCAGTTGACACTACTGAAGTCTCTCAGTTGACACTACTGAAGTCTCTCAGTTGACACTACTGAAGTCTCCCAGTTGACACTACTGAAGTCTCTCAGTTGACACTACTGAAGTCTCCCAGTTGACACTACTGAAGTCTCTCAGTTGACACTGCTGAAGTCTCTCAGTTGACACTACTGAAGTCTCTCAGTTGACACTACTGAAGTCTCCCAGTTGACACTACTGAAGTCTCTCAGTTGACACTACTGAAGTCTCTCAGTTGACACTACTGAAGTCTCCCAGTTGACACTACTGAAGTCTCTCAGTTGACACTACTGAAGTCTCTCAGTTGACACTACTGAAGTCTCCCAGTTGACACTACTGAAGTCTCCCAGTTGACACTACTGAAGTCTCCCAGTTGACACTACTGAAGTCTCTCAGTTGACACTACTGAAGTCTCCCAGTTGACACTACTGAAGTCTCTCAGTTGACACTACTGAAGTCTCCCAGTTGACACTACTGAAGTCTCCCAGTTGACACTACTGAAGTCTCCCAGTTGACACTACTGAAGTCTCCCAGTTGACACTACTGAAGTCTCCCAGTTGACACTACTGAAGTCTCCCAGTTGACACTACTGAAGTCTCCCAGTTGACACTACTGAAGTCTGCCAGCTCAGGCTGACACTACTGAAGTCTCCCAGCTCAGACTGACACTAATGAAGTCTCCCAGCTCAGGCTGACACTACTGAAGTCTCCCAGCTCAGGCTGACATATTTTAGTACTATGCGACTCATCCTGTGTGATGGGAACTGACAGGGATACACAGCTAGCTTTTGTTCCTACTCTGTAATATAGAATAGTGTGGCAGCACACTGCTGATGTATCCAGTTTTGTAAAGATCTTGGGTAGCATTTTCAGCTGTCAGTCAAGCTCTCAGTCAAACCGGGTTATGAGGTCACTGAGCTGACACCTGCCAGTCAAGTTGGTAATGAGGTCAATAAACTGACACCTGTCAGTCAAGCTGGGTTATAAGGTCACTGAGCTGACACCTATCAGTCAAGCTGAGTTATGAGGTCACTGAGCTGACAGCTTTCAGTCAAGCTGGGTTATAAGGTCACTAAACTAGCACCTGTCAGTCAAGCTGAGTTATGAGGTCACTGAGCTGACACCTGTCAGTCAAGCTAAGTTATGAGGCCACTGAAATGACACCTGTCAGAAACAGGTTCGATCCGAGGAGTAAAATCGATCTGTTCCTGGGATCACTTGTTTAGCGCTCTCGCTGAAGGTCGGAAACTGTCATCAGTCTCAGACTCAACTTTGTTAAAAGTTTTGCACTCTGGCAGCGCTGTTATTCTAATCTTTCTGCCCTTCACACGTCAGGTAAGAACCAAATCTTCCAGACTTGACTCTCTCATCGCGGGTTCTAACCCCACCCGTGGTATGGTTTTTTCCAGGCTTCTTAAAGCGTCTTTCTCCTTTAATATTTCTTTCCCGACCTGGAAGGCCTGGTCAATGACCGGGCCGAGGGGGCGATGACCCCCAGTTACTGATGGCAGTTATAATATATATCTCACTTTCAAGGATCACAACAGTGCCACGATCACAAGTGCAAAGAAAATGATAGGATGGATAATGAGAACGTTCAAAACGAGAGATGCCAAGCCCATGATGATCCTTTTCAAATCACTTGTTCTCTCTAGGCTGGAATACTGCTGTACATTAACATCTCCTTACAAAGCAGGTGAAATCGCAGATCTAGAGAGTGTACAGAGATCCTTTACTGCACGTATAAGTTCTGTCAAGCACCTTAACTACTGGGAACGCTTGGAAGCACTTGACTTGTACTCGTTGGAACGCAGGAGGGAGAGATATATCATAATCTACACTTGGAAAATCCTGGAAGGAATGGTCCCGAATCTGCACACAGAAATCACTCCCTACGAAAGTAAAAGACTGGGCAGGCGATGCAAAATACCCCCAATTAAAAGTAGGGGCGCCATTGGTACACTATGAGAAAATACCATAAGTGTCTGGGGCCCAAGACTGTTCAACAGCCTCCCACCAAGCATCAGAGGGATTACCAATAAACCCCTGGCTGCCTTCAAGAGAGAGCTGGACAGTGCCGGATCAGCCGGGCTGTGGTTCGTACGTTGGACTGCGTGAGGCCAGCAGTAACAGCCTGGTTGATCAGGCCCTGATCTACCGGGAGGCCTGGTCGTGGACCGGGCCGCGGGGGCGTTGATCCCCAGAATAACCTCCAGGTAGACTCCAGGTAAGGACACTCAATGTGTGAGCTGAGTGCGCTACCAACTCAGCAGGGGGACACACTAGGGAAGACGACCTACCTGAAAGAGGCGCTGAGTTGGGCCCAGACAGCAGTGGACGTCACCAGAAAGCAGCAGCAGCACGTAGTAGTTAAAATCCATGGGGAATCCATCCGGTTATCCAAGAACGTCAGTCAGCACACCCAATACTTGTGTTAACTGACCGTTGGGTAACGTGGCGAGAATGTTAACATGTAATCCACACGTGGATTAGCGGTCAGACACCCGTTAAGCCGCGCAAGCGACGCCAACACACTGAGGAGAGAGAGATTAATTTAGTGAGTCACTCAGGCTGACGAATCATCCTCTTGTAATCCACCCGTGAGCCACTCAAGGTCACCAACCATACACTCTTGTAACCTGTAATGCACGCAAGGTCACTGTAATGCACACAGGATCATTGTAATGCACGCAAGGTCACTGGTATCCGGTCAGTAGAAAGACACGGAGTTGTACACTACAAGCACCATCTTCATCGTGCAAAAGAAAAATAATGAGAGGAAGAGAGGGAGAAAGAGAGAGAGGGGGGAAGAGAAAGAGTGGGGAAGGGGAGACAGAGAGTGGAGGAAGAGAGAGAGAGAGAGAGAGAGAGAGAGGGAGGAAGATAAAAGTGGAGGAGGAGGAGGAGAAGGAGGCCA
>NC_091295.1:51032446-51037446 GCF_038502225.1 Cherax quadricarinatus
CTCACCCAGATCATCAGATCACCAGACCACTCATATAGACCACCAGACCACTCAAACAGACCTACAGGCCACTCTCACACAGACCTTCAAATCCCCAGATCACTCTCACCCAGACCTTAAGAACCCCAGATACTCTCACACAAACTTTTAAAACCCTAGATCACTCTCACACAGACCATCAGACCACCAGACCACTCATACAGACCACCAGACCACTAGACCACTCTCACCAGAGGGAGCGATAGAGAGAGAGAGATAGAGATAGAGAGATAGATAGATAGATAGATAGATAGAGAGAGAGAGAGAGAGAGAGAGAGAGAGAGAGAGAGAGAGAGAGAGAGAGAGAGAGAGAGAGAGAGAGATGAAAGATATATAGAGATAAGAGAGATATATGAAAGTTATATAGAGATAAGAGGGATGAGAAATATAAAGAAAAGCTTTCGTACTCGGCTCACAAGTGAAAGAACATTACGGAGAAGTCTTTTTTTTCCCTCCTTCCACTCTTATCCTTCTTCCTCCTCCTTCTCGTTCTTCTTTTTGTTGTTGTTGTTGTTGTTTTTGTTGTTGTTGTTGTTGGTGGTGGTGGTGGTGTTGTTGTTGTTGTTGTTGTTGTTGTCGTTGTTGTTGTTGTTGTTGTTGTTGTTGTTTTTCTTCTTCTTCTTCTTCTTCTTCTTCTTCTTCTTCTTCTTCTTCTTCTTCTTCTTCTTCTTCTTCTTCTTCTTCTTCTTCTTCTTCTTCTTCTTCTTCTTCTTCTTTTTCTTCTTCTTCTGTGGTGACAGATTTTAAAGAGTGACTGTAACTAATCAAGTCTCACCAGTCTTCTCAAGACCACATGAATAACATTGGTTGGGTTGCTTAATTGGATTTAAAGTCTGTCGGCTGCAGTAGAGGTCATTAACGCCACATACAACCTGTTCACCATCGGTCAAGTATACTTTAATCCTTAAAACGGGTATAAAGGTATGCTTGCTGTACTGCTGTCAACACAGCTGCTTCTACTGGTGTTGTAGCGTAATAATTGTGTTATAAACCTGTGTAGCTAGATAAGATTTTATTCGTTTTTTTAACCCCTGGAATTAGTGCTGTATGACCCTAGTGGGTTTAGCGCTTAGTTTTGATTATAATAATAATAGTGTGGCCCGGTGGCCTGGTGGCTAAAGCTCCCGCTTCACACACGGAGGGCCCGGGTTCGATTCCCGACGGGTAGAAACATTCGACACGTTTCCTTACACCTGTTGTCCTGTTCACCTAGCAGCAAATAGGTACCTGGGTGTTAGTCGACTGGTGTGGGTCGCATCCTGGGGGACAAGATTAAGGACCCCAATGGAAATAAGTTAGACAGTCCTCGATGACGCACTGACTTTCTTGGGTTATCCTGGGTGGCTAACCCTCCGGGGTTAAAAATCCGAACAAAATCTTATCTCTTATCTTAATTAACCCCGCTGGGTTAGCCACCCAGAATAACCCAAGAAAGTCAGTGTGTCAATTTTGTCGCCCAGGATGCGACTCACACCAGACTACTGATACCCAGGTACCTACTTGCTTGCTAGGTGAACGGGAACAGCAGGTGTAGGGAAACAAGTCCAATGTTTCCACCCTGCTGGGGATCGAACCATGGACACTCAATGTGTGTGAGGGGAGAACGCCGCCTACCAGGCTGTCATTATTATTATGGTACTCAGCTGGCCTCGCTGACAGTCAAATCAAATGAGTAAGATTAAGATAAGATTTATGTGGTTTTAAAGCCGGAGGGTCAGCTTGCTAGCACAGCCGAAGAAAGTCAGCGCGTCATTGAGGACTGTCTGTCTTATTTCCATTGGGGTAGACATGCATAGGGACAGGCTTGGAGCTGAGAAATGAAACACATGTACAACACTTTGGTATCTCCATCGTCGAAATTTATCGCCTGCACAACACTTCTTCAGTAGAATACAGGCGAATACTTCACCAGAAACAGAACAATTAGTTTTGACACGATCAGTCCATCACCTTGGTAGGAGGTGATCAGTTACCTCATGGCTGAGGCTAGAGTCTTGCACATGTGTCTTATAAATCATCTTGTTAGTGTTGTGTACCATCAGCAACAGGAAGACTTGCGGTTAACTTATTCCCATTTTCCAAGTGTTCGGTCGAAACAAGGACCCAAGTGGAAATACGTCACTTTGACTTTTTTTTAGTTATCCTAGATAATTTACACTGTACATGATAACTGTACTTATGTGTACTTGTGCCTAAATATACTTACTGACTTACGTGTATTCCTAGTAATGACCCTCGTATTGTAGATAGTCTTAATGACCTTTGTGTAGTAGATAGTCTCTTTAGTAAGGACCCCAATGGAAATAAGTCACTCTGTCTGACTTTTTTGAGTTATCCCAGGTTCTCTACACATATGCTGCTATGTATGATAATTCTATGTAACTGTATTTGTGTATACCTGAATAAACTTACTTACTTACTTACTCTGAGCAACCATGCGACGCCTAAATTATTCAGTTACCCAGGACAATTTACAGTTTTCTTTGAAAGTAAAAGAAAATGGAACATATGAACGATGAACTACAGTAAAAATGAGCACTGCTGGCAGACCCCCGAGGATTGTTGATATTGTCGATGATTTATTTGTCAGAGAAAATCAGGTGAGGCGGCTCTCAGCCATAAGATGACCCCACTCATGATGAGAATAAGACCAATATCAAGTAATTTGATATTCTTATGGGTTCAATCATAACCATCTTTGTGTACAAATGGTATATAATACCGACAAGATGAGATTAAGACACATGTGCAACATCTGGGTATCTTTATTGTAGACGTTTCGCCATCCAGTGGCTTTATCAATACAAATTCTAGGACATAACTTGAAGACAGTAGATCTATGTACAGAAGATGAGGTAATCAGTCCCTCAACCTAGGAGTAGGTGCGAAGAGCACCATAGTCGTGGAGATTCTGAAGCAGAAGAAAGGATCCTGGCGCTTGTATAGTAACGTCAGGTGTAGCAGACGAGGGCATATTCACTGGTAGGCGGGATTCCCCAGTGGAAGTAGGTCCTTCCCAAAGAGATGGGTTAGTTGTAGTAGTAGTTGTCGTAGCCGTGAAGGTTATGTACATGTCCTCAGAATTAAGATTCCATGATGTTGCAGTGTCTGACAAGTTGTGTACAAATGGTATATGCCCTCGTCTGCTACACCTGACGTTACTATATAAGCGCCAGGATCCTTTCTTCTGCTTCAGAATCTCCACGACTATGGTGCTCTTCGCACCTACTCCAAGGTTGAGGGACTGATTACCTCATCTTCTGTACATAGATCTACTGTCTTCAAGTTATGTCCTAGAATTTGTATTGATAAAGCCACTGGATGGCGAAACGTCTACAATAAAGATACCCAGATGTTGCACATGTGTCTTAATCTCATCTTGTCGGTATTATATACCATTTGTACACAACTTGTCAGACACTGCAACATCATGGAATCTTAATTCTGAGGACATGTACATAACCTTCACGGCTACGACAACTACTACTACAACTACTTCCACTGGGGAATCCCGCCTACCAGTGAATATGCCCTCGTCTGCTACACCTGACGTTACTATATAAGCACCAGGATCCTTTCTTCTGCTTCAGAATCTCCACGACTATGGTGCTCTTCGCACCTACTCCTAGGTTGAGGGACTGATTACCTCATCTTCTGTACATAGATCTACTGTCTTCAAGTTATGTCCTAGAATTTGTATTGATAAAGCCACTGGATGGCGAAACGTCTACAATAAAGACACCCAGATGTTGCACATGTGTCTTAATCTCATCATAACCATCTTTATAGAAGTTAATCCTTTAAACATTTCATTTTCTTTCTCTGTCAAAGATGACGGTGAAGTATCTTGGGGTAACTGTGGATTAATAACACGTTGCACTTCCAGTCAGGATGGGCACAGTTGAGTCTAGAATGCTAACTTTATTCATATAAGTTTAAAGATAGAATAAGATAAATGACTAGACATGTGACATATAATTTATTCAGGAAAATCTAGAAATATTTTTTCAGAGAGCAGCTTAAATTTAATGTTCATTGGTTGTTAAGACACGTAGATGCTTTCGGCAAGTTGTTATCTTGAGTCTGCTACTCTAATTACAAGATATATACTCCGAGAGATGTGTCTCTCAGCGTATATGTGCTGATAATTTACTTAAATTAAAAAAAATAGGGTGGAAAAAGTTACATGCAGCTTTAATGACCTTAGTGGAGTCGACATGCTTTAAACACCATTAACCAGCCTGTGTTGCGAAAATGATAGGTCAATTAGTGTTCAATGCTAACTTTATTATTTACAGAAAGCAACACTCTTTGTGTCACTTAAAAATTACAAAGTTAAGGTAATATAAAGGGCGGTACAGGTGGGGTTAGAACTCATGGCAACTAGGTATATTTATACACCATAGGTTTATAAATATACCTAGTTGGATGAATTTCATTGTAGTCAGGTGGCCCAGTGGCTTACGCATTGCCATGGGTTCAAACCACACCTGTGCTCTGGTTTGTTTATCATGTTATTACGATTCCGTGAGTCACTTAATATATTGGAATGATAGTCAGTATTTATTTAGGCTATTAATACATACATGGATATTGTTGTTACTAGAAAATCGGCATCATTCATCTACATATCACCTTAAGTACCTTTAGTCTATATTCCAGTAAAGTCAAATAATGTAAATTATTTTCACTGCAGTCTCTGTTTATTACACATAGGTATATATGTAAGACAAGCCACGGAGGATGGAAATTTTCAGCTCAAGAACTGTGCAATGTTGCAAGAGTAGCAACAGGTGAAATGAGAGAAAGTTTTCTGAGAGTGAGGCAGAGTGGTGGCGCCAACCAGTTCCTCTCAGAGGAACTGACTTTAATATTAATGGCTTAGAAAAGCGACGAGCGAGGTTGGCAGTACAGTATGGTATTTTTTTCCTGCTTTGGTGTCTATCAGAAATACCGTACCC
>NC_091295.1:51042446-51069946 GCF_038502225.1 Cherax quadricarinatus
ACGCGAATTTCGGGATCTGACTCTAGTGTTTGCTTTACAAAAATTAACTTTAAGACCTTGCTATTGAAATGTAACCAATATATTAATCAAGGATGGCCTGTACTCAGTTTGATATTCAGTGATTTTAAAAATCTCATTGTTTCAATTACCAGGAGTTTATACATCAGTGATGGGAATTTTCAGGTTGATCTGTGTTGCGAATAAGAAATTTTTTTAAAGAACTTCAGAACGTGGCCTGTTACCATTCATTTCTTATGCAACAAGATTTTTGGATCCGAGTTATTTAAAGTTTTAGAGTCTAGGGGAAATAATTTCAACTGGGAAACTCTATAGAATAATATTCAAATTTATTAAAGTATTTAAATACAATACTTTATCTTCTCTTTGTAGTTAATGTAACTTAATACTTTGTACAATAAATTTACCATATACATTTAGTTCAAAATCATGGAAATGTCACATTAATAAGGAAGTTTAATTATTCTTCCTGTAATTCAGTCTTCAATAACATTTACGTCTTTGTCTTAACAAGACTGTAAACTCAAAATACAAAAGGTACAAGATTTAACAAGACCTTTGAATCTGGCCGTAAAGTATCTCTATGGATTACTGAACTGACCAAGAATATAAATATCAAAAGAATCTTTCAGAGTAATGAGGAACAAAGTAAGTCAGCTCTAGAGTCCAATTCTCAAAACCATTCAACTGTACACCGTAAGAGCCAATATACGATCAGTTGTCAGGGCTAGAGCAGGGAGCAGACTGACTACTTGCCAGTCTGTTGACGCGTCGTCAGGTTGGATCACCTGACCCAACGTCAGTCAGCCGGACATAAACAATTGAACAATTCACCGGATGGTTCCGAGACTTAAACTCTATATACACAAGAAATCCTACCTAACAATAATAAAATAATAATGATAATAACAAAATAGTGATAATAGTGATAATACCATGGTATTTTTCAAATATTAACAGATAATAATATAACGCCGAAAGTCTCTAGTTTAGCTATAAACGGGGACTTTCGCGCTATAATATTAAGTGATGAACATATTCTCTAACAATAGTTAAATAACACAGGATGACCAATTTCGAAGATATAACACCCCCCCCCCCCGTACGACAATAGGTCGCAGTAGGGAGTTTGCAAGCGTCCTTGGTAATATCTCCTTTATAATAAGCGTCCTCTTGGTAAATAAGGCATGTAGTATGACGGAAGAATGGAGAAGAAATAACTCGATCAGCATGGTTATTTGCCAGAGGATGAGCTTTTGGAACAATGGCCGGAAGAACTATCTGGAGTGGCTTCCATCATAATTCGAGAATAGGAGTCTCGGACATGACTGTCAGGGTCATCCATGTGGACTTTATACTTCGTCCCATCAACGAAACAGCTTTCATAGTCGTACTGTCAATATAAAAGAAAATCATTAACAAAAATATATAATATAAATATAAATTAGGCTCTGAGAGTACTCATTACTTTACTTTACATTTTAAGGTATACAATTTTTTTTTTTTAGGGGAGAGAAAGGGCATCAGCAATTATGTTAAGGGATCCACTTAAGTGTTGAATACTAATCAGATAAGGTTGGATCCTCAGAGCCCACCTGAGGATTCGGGTGTTCTTTGATTTCATAGAATTAATATAAATTAAAGGGTTGTGATCAGAAAATACCATAATTTTATGGGGGGAGGTTCCCAGATAAATGTCAAAATGTTCCAAAGATATTACTAGGGCAAGAGCTTCTTTCTCTACAGTGGCGTAATTCTTTTGGTGACGTTTTAACTTTGAAGAAAAATAAGATATAGGATGCAAAATATCAGTAGAGGGGGATTTCTGAAGTAACACCGCCCCCACAGCATAACCGCTGGCATCGATGTGTAAATAGAAGGGTTGATTAAAGTCAGGACTTCTCAATATGGGTGACGAAGAAAGCAACCGCTTCAACCGATTAAAAGCTATCTCAATCTTTCGTCCAGCAAAACTTCATCTTACTACTGGTTAACTCAGTAAGAGGAGATGCAACCTGAGAAAAATTAGGACAGAAACGACGATAATAACCCGTCATTCCAAGGAACCTCTGTATAGACTTTCTATCTTGAGGGATAGGAAACTCGGCAATGGCCCTAACTTTTACATCAACAGGACGTACCTCACCCTAACCTATACAAAAACCGAGGTATTTAATCTTGGCTTGTCCAAACTGACACTTGGCTAAATTTATGGTGAAGTTGTACTTTTCTAACTTCTTAAATAAGGTTTCCAGGCGAATTAAATGTTGCTCCCACTCACTGCTATATATAACAAGATCATCTAGATATGCATCCACTCCTAAATCATTGGTCAGCAGGTTCATCAGGTGCTGAAAGGTAGAGGCCGCGTTACACAACCCGAAGGGCATAACACGATAATTGAATAATCCTCCTTGTATAGTAAATGCGGATATTTCTTGGGCTTGCTGGGTAAGCGGCACTTGGTAATAGCCCCTTAATAAATCCAGGCGGGTGACATAGGCGGCTCCTGATACTCTGTCTATTAGATCATCAAAACGGGGTAGTGGGAAACCATCTGGTACCGTGAGAGCATTAACCTTACGATAATCAGTGCACATTCTAGAAGTTCCATCAGGCTTGGGAACTAATATACAGGGCGAGGCCCACAGACTTTTACTCCATTCTATGAGTCCATGGGACAACAAAAATTCTACTTTGTTTAATGTTTCTTGTTTGAGTGGACTTGCCATATAAGGTGACTGCAAGGTTTTGCTCCTTGTACATCTATGTCGTGAATTCCCAATGTACACACCTAGGGACGTCATCGAATAAAACCTCATAACGTAATATCAAGTCTTTGATATCTTTGGCTTTCTTCAAATCAAGGTCCATAAGAAAGGTATCAAGAGATTGCAATGTCTCTGAATTTTTTAAACGTACTTCTATCGCTTTAGAGATGCTGGGCAGACTTCCATTTTCAGTTTCCACTAAAGGAAGAACTGTCGAAACTGGTACGATACTAGGGTGGTAAGCCTTAAGTTGGTTTATGTGATAAGTAAGTTTTGCTTTTCTCTTTCCTGGAGTTTGTAGTACATAATTTACCTCATTGAGCCGCTCAATCACTTCCAAAGGACCTTCGTATCTAGGTTGCAGAGCGTGTCCAGGTAAGAATTTCTGTGCCATCACACTGTCACCTGGTTTGAAGAAACGAGAGCGTGTGTGTTTGTCATAACAATGCTTCATCTTGGATTGGGCCTTAGCTAAGTTTTTAGAGGCTAATTCCCTCAGTTGTGACAAACGCTTTTGCATTAGAGTTGGAGTTGTTTTAAGCGAGGGTTCTGATTTTCCGGTCCATGAATCTTTTAGTACGGCGAGGGGGCCGCGTACTTGGTGTCCGTAAATTAATTCAAATAGACTAAACCCAGTGCTTTCTTGTTCGCTTTCCCTTAAGGCGAACAAGAGGAATGGTATTCCTTCGTCCCAATCTCTGGAAAACTGCTCGCAGTATGCTCTCATCATTGATTTTAATGTTGATGAAATCGTTCGAGGGCTCCTTGCAACTGAGGGTGATAAGCAACAGAAAATACGGACTTAATTCCGAGGCGAGATAAGGCATCGCGAAACATCTTAGAGGTAAAATTTGAACCTTGATCGGATTGAATTATTCGGGGAATCCCCACCTGTGAGAAAAATTTTTGCAAAGCTCGAACAATGATGCGAGAATTAATTTTTCTCAAAGGGATAGCCTCTGGATATCGAGTAACGACATCCATAATTGTAAACAGATATTGATTCCCTTGTTTAGTCCTGGGTAACGGACCAACACAATCTATTATCAGGCGTGAGAAGGGCTCACCACTGACGGGAATCGGAATGAGGGGAACTGGTGGAGGTGTGTGCGAAGGTTTGCCGGTCACTTGGCAGACTTGACAACCTTTTAGATAGCTTTCCACAGTCTCCTTCATTTTGGGCCAATGAAAATGCTTGGCTATTTTGCCAAGCGTTTTCTTTACTCCCAAATGTCCTCCCATGGGACTATGGTGGGCGAAACTAATAGCCAATTCTCTAAAGGTGATAGGTAGCACTACTAGATGTTTGCTGGTAGACAGATGATCGTCGGAAGACAAAAGAGACTTTTCCTTTCTCATTAATATACCATTAGCAAGATAGTAACAATGGTCCAGGTCTTGGGCGTCGTCTTCTGTAATAGCTATCTCTCGTAATTTCTCTAGGGATGGATCAAGGAAATGATCACTTATTAAATCTTTTTTCGATAGCATTTTAATATCAAAATCTTGAAAAGGGCCGATCATAGAATATTTCAGATTTGAAAATCCGGGTTGTAAGGATCGGCTGAACAATAAATCGAGACCTAAATCTTCGCCTTCACTTAGGACTTCAGTTGACAAAGGATTTTGAGGCGCTCTAGACATTGCTCTAGTTATAACATTGAGAGGAAATAAGGTAGGAGCCTCTTTTCGAGCTTCTATGGCATAGTTAATGTCAGTAGAATTATCAGTAACTAGAGGCTCTCGGCTTATACCCGGATAGTCTAGATCATTGCCTGTGAGTAAGTCAACGCCCTGAATAGGAAAATTTTCACTGGATATACCTACCGACACAAAGCCAGTATAGGTTGGTGTTTGGATGTATATCCTGTGAAGAGGCACTCTTATAATGGCGCCTCCATAGGCTTCTAATAAGACATCTAGCTTTGTGCGAGTCATATCACTTACGGGAAGTATGTCCTGCTTCAACAATGTTAAATAACTTCCAGTATCACGGAAGGAATTAATTTCAACTAATTGAGTCTCGTCTATTCCAACTTTCACTTTAGCAAAGTAGGGACTCATAGCTGAGTGAATATCTTTTTCTGAAACAGCTCTAGTATTGAGTCATCTAGAATGACTACTGATTCGTTCTTGTGAACCTTGTTCGGTACTAGGGTTCAGTTTCTTTTGAGTTGTCGATGAAGATATTATCTGAGTTGGGAAACGAAGTTGCTCGTTCCTGGTATCCCTCTCTAGCCAATAACAGTGTTTCCTTAAACGCCCTTTCTTATTACAATAAGTGCAGTTCAACTCACTGTTATGCCTTAGTGGTTTTGAACTTTTCCTAGAGTTAGATCTAAATTTATTATTAATGGGCGTGGAGGCATCATAGGAGGTCGGGTAAGGATTCTGTATGTGACACATCTCTGTAAGATTGGATCGTCCTTTCTTAGGGGCATATCTAGTCACTGTTTCCTTACTTTTTGTTTCGCCAATCAATTGTTGAGATATTTCATAATTATCGGCGAGCGAGGCTGTTTCTAGTATATTTACTATGGGGCAACTAATCAAATACCTATGCGAGTCTTCTGGTAAATTATTATAGAAATCCTCATGTAGGATCAATTGGGAAAGACTTTCCATAGATTTACAGTTAGAAGTTCTACACCATCTCTCAAAAGCGATTTTCTTTTCACGTGCAAAATCTACATACGACTGAGTTGGCTGGCGTTTTAATGCTCTAAAGGTTTATTGATAACTTACTGGGAGGAGATCATAAGCCTCTAGGATAGCCTTCTTAACGGAATCATAATCCACATATTTCTCAAAAGGTAACGTAGCCGTACAACTTTGAGCTTTCCCAGACAACGAAGTATGTAATAAGGTTGCCCAGTGTTGTTGGGGCCAGTGCATAGCACGTGCTTGATTCTCAAAGACTTCAAAATAAGTATCTAAATCTTCGTCATTAAATCTTGGAACCATAGATGCAGTTTTTTGTATATTGGAAGAATCATTTGAGGATTCAGTACATCTTTCACTCACATTTCCTTGTTGTTGTTGTTGTCTTATATAGCAGAGCGTTTCCCTTTGAAAGTCTTCTTCATTTAATTTACGCTGAGCCTCAATTTGAGCAGTCTGTAAAATAAATAGTCTCTCTAATTTCTCAAACTGACTTTGAGAAATATGCCCCGATGGTATCGAAAATGAGGGAACTGAACTGGCGGTATGTGGATATTCCTTTGGACGTACACCTTGGTGAGGGCGAGGCTGACCATTAATAGGAATTCCTTCAGTAACGGGCGAATGCCGAACAGCGGCTGCGCCCTGCAGTACTTCATCTACTTTACTAGAGGCCAAAGCGGGACCTAATTTATCTGATTCAATTTCAAGATCAACTCTTTGAAATTGTTCTTCTAATACTTCGAATCTCGACTGGTAGCTTACTTGAGAAACTAAACTTTCAGAGTCAGAATCTTCTGCTACATGATGGTTAGAGGCCCCTGGAAACAATTTGTTTCTAATTATTGCCCTTACGGTATTGGCTGTGTAATATCTATCGTATGGTACTCCCAATTTACGGGCTATCTGCCAGCATGTTTGAAGTTTCAAGGAGTCCAGCTTTGACAATGTTAAATCTTCAAATAACTCTTTAATGTGATCTTCCATGATCAATATTTTGAAATTAACTGAAGATAAATTCCCAGTATATAACTAATATTGTTCTTTTGATCAATGTCTTAGAACAACAGAGATCCCGGACGGGTACCCCATTTGTTGCGAATAAGAATTTTTTTTAAAGAATTTCAGAATGTGGCCTGTTACCATTTATTTCTTATGCAACAAGATTTTTGGATCCGAGTTATTTAAAGTTTTAGAGTCTAGGGGAAATAATTTCAACTGGGAAACTCCATAGAATAATATTCTAATTTATCAAAGTATTTAAATACAATACTTTATCTTCTCTTTGTAGTTAATGTAACTTAATACTTTGTACAATAAATTTGCCATATACATTTAGTTCAAAATCATGGAAATGTCACATTAATAAGGAAGTTTAATTATTCATTCGTCGCTCAACCTTTGGGACGAGCGGACGTGAGCTGAGCCTGCCCTCTGCTGTCAGCCGGTGACAACTTGGTTTTCTCAAAATGGCGCAGCGGCAAGAAGAAGGGTAAACACTGTCGGCATAGAAGTGGTGCGTGGGGCTGTGCATGCCCACTCAGCTCAAGTTTTATTACCTGCCATCATCAGGGACACATACGGCATTGCCAACGAAGAGCTGTATGGTGTAGCCTTGAACGGGGCATATAGAATTTTTGTGAAATTTCTCAATGCAAGTGTATATGAGGACATAGTCGCCAGGTTCCAAGATCTCTGTGTACCAGTGAATCCTGCAGTGACGGTAAGGCTACATGATGTGTCCCGCCATTATACGTGGGTGAAGATAAGAAATGTACCCTTTGAGGCTAATGAGGCAGACCTACGTGCCGTCTTCGAGAAGTTTGGGACTGTTCATATGGCGACATTGGGGAAATGGAAGGAAGGATCGTATTCTGGGATGCCTGAAGGAAGTTTTTCCTTAAAAATGACTTTGAGGCATCCTATTCCTTCCTATATTTTCCTAGAAGACTTCAGGACTCAAGTAATGGTGACTTATGCAGGGCAACAACGTACCTGTCGATTATGCGGTGCCTATGATCACATTGCTGCGCAGTGTGTTAAACAACAGGGTACACAGGCGAAGGAGCAGCATAAGGAGGCATCAGAGGACCTTGAGACGTTGGATTTGGCACGACCTGAGTCGGTTTCCTTGAACAAGGCTTGGAGTGTGGAGGTCGAGGAGGCCTTGAGGGAGGAAGAGTGTGTAACTCTTCCGAGAGAGACATGCACTGCCGGGCAGGCACCGGAGACCAAAGATGTGGTGTCACTGGGTGAGGACAGGGCCGTGGAGGCTACCATTGATTCAGTCCTCCACGACCTGTTAGGGACCCCAGGAGAGGTCACAGTTGAGGGGCTTGTGGGTGCCCTGGATGCTGCTGGGGTTCCAGGTGGTGAGAGGGGGGGAGGCATGTCAGAGACCCAGGTTGAGGCTGGGTTGCAAATTGGCACGGTGGTGGCGGAAGTGCACGGGGATGGCTTCCAGGTGGAGGCGGGGAGAAAGGCTCGAGTGTCACGGAAGAGAGCTGCAGTGCCCTCGGACGTGGACGATGTGGATGTGCTCACTCCGGCACAGCGTTCGGGCAAAAAGGTTTGGGCTGAAGTGGTTGAGCATGGACCTGGAGGGTCCAGGGGCAAGGGGCATGTGAAAGCAGATCACAGAATGGTGATTGAAGATCAAGGGCATATAAAGGGGAAGGGGGATAAAGGTGGTGCAATACGTAAAGGAAAACCTCCATTGACAAATTCAAGAGTCTCTCTATAAATGTTAATGGTCTGAAAAATTCTAGGAAGTGTGAATGGTTTCATGAGATGCTCATTAGGTATGGTGTAGATGTAGTGTTTGTGCAAGAGCACAACCACAAGCCGGGTTGTATGTTGATGATTGAGGGGTATACTGTATATGGGCACACTCAACGAGATTGAAAGGAGGAGTGGCTATTTTGGTGAGGGAGGCTAGCCCGTTTACTGTACATCATTGTGAGGAGGGGGGTGAGGGGAGGGTTATAAGAGTGGATGGGACATGGGGAAGAGATAAGATGTCTTTTGTGTGTGTTTATGGTCCGGCGGAGGGGGACAGTCGAGTGAAGAATGAGTTTGTACGTGAAGTGTTGGTGTATCACTTAAGGTCGCTTCCAGCATTAGCTGTGGTGGGAGGGGACTGGAATTGCGTTATACGCCGCAAGGATGTGGAACCTAGGGGAGCAGGATATTGTTCTGGCGTTCTGAGGGACCTGTTAACCGGGGTGGGGTTGGTGGATGTAGAGGGGGGGGCGGCGTGGGAGGTGCAGCACACCTTTGTGAGGCAGGGGTATGCTGCACGGCTGGACAGGATATACGTGACAAGGAAAGCTGTGGTGCGGAGTGTAAGGGTTTTGGATGTCTTTTTTTCTGATCATAGAGGTGTTTTGGTGGATTTGGGATGGGAGGGGCGGCCGAACAGGTATAAGAGTTATTGGAAATTGAATGTTCGGTTGCTTCAAGATGTTGAGGGGAGGGTCCTATTTGCACAATGGTGGAAAGGCTTATGGGAAGGGATGGAAGTCAATGGGGATGTGTTGAGATGGTGGGATGTGACAGCGAAGACGAGGATTCGAGAGTTCTATGTCCGACAGGGAAGGCACGAGAATCAGTTGGCTTATGGGCTTATTAGGTATCTTGAGGGGCAGTTAAGGGAGTATTATGAGAGAGGAAGGGGGGGATGGGAGCCCCTGTGGCTGACATAGAAGGAGTGAAGGAACGCCTAATGGAAGTGCAAAATGAGAGGTTTGATGCGGCAAGGGTTTTAGGGGGGTTGGAGGAGGTCATGTGGGGTGATAGACCATCGGCGTGTGTCCTGCGAGGGCAGGGGCGCCGGCGCGTTGCAATGGAAATGGTGGGTTTGAGAGTTCTTGAGGACATCGAGGGGTATAGGGAGGGACAAGATTTGGTGACAACGGAGGGGATGGGAGGGTATGTTGATTCTTGGCTTAGTGCACATATGAGGAGTGTGGGTGTGAGAGAGGGGGCTTTAAGAGAGACAGGGGGATGGGTGCGGAGTGTGCTGGACAGGGACGACAGGGAACAGTTACAGGGGCCTATTGTGGAGGAAGAGGTGTGGACGGCTTTAATGAGTATGAGCAGGGGTAAGGCACCGGGGATAGATGGGCTGCCTGCGGAGTTTTACATACAGCATTGGGGAGTATTAAAAGATTTTTTGGTGCAATTATTTAATATCATAAAAGAGAGGGGTGCGTTGGGACCTTTGCAGGCGACAGCACTAGTAGTTTTGGTGCCAAAGGGTGAAAGTCAGTGCACAGTGAGAGATTACCGGATGATATCACTCATGTGCGCAGACTACAAACTTTTTGCAAAAATTTTGGGAAATCATATAAAAAAGGTCATTGGAAAGGTAATAGTGAGGGGTCAATATGGGATTCCGGGGAGATCAATGTATGAGGGGCATGGGGTTATTAGAAGGTTTATTGAGGGTCCACAAGAGGGGGAACGTGGGGTATTGGCGTTGGATTGGAGAACGGCATATGACAGTGTCGAGAGGGAGGCTCTGTGGAGAATCATGGAATGGCAAGGGTTCGGGGAGGACATTGTGAATTGGGCACGTACTTTATATCGGGGAGCTGGGATGTGTGTACAGATAAATGGGAGGGTGGGGTTGCATGTGAAAATGGGCAGGGGATTGAGGCAAGGTTGCCCATTGTCACAAATATTATTTACATGTTTACAGAATCCGTTTTATAGGGCAGTGGAAAGGTGCATACAGGAGGGGGTAAGGGAGGACATACGAGGTGGGAGTCCCAGTATCATAGGTTACGTTGATGACACAACTGTCCTAGTGAGTGGGAGGGAGGGATTGGAGGGTCTGGAGAGAGTTATAGATGTTTTTGGGATGGCAACAGGTATGGCAGTGAATGTGCATAAATCAAAGCTCATGATATTAGGTCAATGGGATGGGCAGGAGGGCGGGGGTGGGGGGGTGAGGTGGAGTGTCGTGGACCGGGTGAAAATTTGTGGAGTTGTGTATATGGGTAATGCTCAGATGGCGAGGGAGAATAATTCAAAGGGTGTGGTAGATAGGGTATTGGGAAGATTGTCAGGATTGAGGCCGACACATCTTACGCTACACCAGAGGGTCATTGTGGTCAATGTGCTTTTGTACAGTAAAATATGGCATGTGGCAGCTTTGTACCCTTTGGTGTATGGGGATGTCCGGAGATTGTTGAGCAGAGTTTTCCGTTTTATCTGGGGTTCGGGATGCGATTGGTTGAAAAGAGAGGTGGTAACACTTCCGGTGGCCTTGGGAGGGCTGGGGTTAATTCATTTAGAAAGAAGGTTGAAGTGTGTATATGTGAAACATGGGTTGCTAAGGGCTCAGGGGGAAGGGAGTGGAGGGTTGGGGATGCTGCAGGGAGATCTTCGGAGATGGTGGAAGGGACAAGATTTGAGAGATGGTGAGGAGTTGTTGCGTCTATTGATGATGGTCAGAGAGCCGAGAAACATGCGGGTAGGGTCCATGGAGAGGAAGATATGGCCTAGCGTGGTAGTGGCAACGGAAGGAGTGTACCCGATGTACGCATGGGAAGACATTTGGGGCCGGTTAAAAGGGTTACGCATCCGGCCACGCGTGAGGGAGGTAATGTATAGGTTTCTTCACAGAATATTGCCGTCTGGGGTTGTTTTACGAAATAGGCGAATAAGGGAGGGTGGGGTGTGTCAGGTTTGTGGGGTAGATGAATCAGCTTTTCATGTAGTTTATTTTTGTGAAAGCCTAGGGATTGTGCGGGAATGGTTAGGGAAAGTAATCCGGTATGTGGGGGGGAAAGGGTTGTCGGTTTTGAGAACACTCAGTTTAGATGTAGGTGGGGTTGGGGTAAAGGTTCAAAGGGCAGTGGCTTACTTAATGGTTGATTTTGTGTATATATCATGGGAAATGAGAGACAAAGGGGCGGAGGAACATAGGATGGCCATAGCAGCATCCTTTTATAGAACAAAGTGTCGCAACAGGGAAATATATGGTAGGAGGTGGGAGAGGGATTTCTCGGAGGGCTACAGGGACTTTCTTTTGAGGGATTTATGGTCTTTATAAGCGGTCAGGGGAATGAACGGGCTGGCCTTCCCAGGGGGGGGGGGTGTTGCAGAGGACGATTGTGTGAGTGTGTGTGGAATTGTGTGAAGAAAGGATGTTGAGGTGATATCAATGTGATATTCAATGTAATGTCTTGGTGTTATTGTGAACACCGATGATTATAATTTATCTAAGGATTCCTTCATGTTTTGTAAGGATGTACATAAGCATGTTAGTATATAAGCATATTTTAATCTGTAATTATACATGTCTACCTATATATGAGCAATGTAACTTGTCATAAAAATGAGTTTTCATACCTGTTTTTTAACTAGTGGAACGTTTTGGTATTGTATATAATGTAAGATCTTGCCTGGGGTGTTTTTGCTTATATATTGTTACAGATGTTTTTTTTCACATTTTCATTATATATGTTCAAGTGAATGAGTTTTTGATCTTGTGTATTGCCAGGTGAAACTGGTCAGTTTTTTCATTTTGGGGGGGGGGGTAGGAGTTTAAGTAATCTCTGCAATAGCAGGTCATGTGACACACATGTCATATTATATTAGATGTCTAATGTTGTCCATTCTCTGTAGGATGTGATGTATAGATTATCTCCGACAGTGTAAATAATCTGTCTGCTGGAGGGAATAATGTGTAAATTTATTTATTATTGTGGTAGGTTTATGTATGTAGCGTGTTTTTAGGGTGATATATTATAAGATGCTAATTACTATCAAGGACTGTTGGTGGTTATGAGTGGTGACGGCAGACACAGTTACTAGGCATGTGGGGGGGGATTGAAGTGTCAGCGGTAGTGTCTTAAACCCACCACCATGCACGATATTAATTATTACCATAGGGTATATGAGGGTAGGGTGGATTGTGTTCTATGGTGGATGTGAGCCATCAGGTTCAGACATTCCTTGTATTATAGTGTCAGCCGTTTAGCTGGCTGGATTGTGTTTATAAATATATTGTCATTGAAGTTTTTAATGCTTTTACAAATGTGTATGTATAAGAGATTTGTCACTGTGTATCTAAGGTGAAAGTGGCACGTTTTCCTGGGGGGGGGAGTGTAAGCTTTACTGGGTGGGTTGTATATGTATGTGTATGTGTATATATGTATATATATATATGTATATGTATATGTATGTGTATGTATATATATATACATATATATATATATATATATATATATATATATATATATATATATATATATATATATATATATATATATATATATATATATATATATATATATATATATATATATATATATATATATATATATATATATATATATATATATATATATATATATATATATATATATATATATGTATATGTATGTATATGTATATGTATGTATATATATATATATATATTTATATATATGTATGACCACCTTTTCATGTGAAGCACAGTACGTACAAGCGGTGTTTGAGTGCAGCAGCCAGTTCTGTCATTATATATGTGCTTCTTCAGTACTGTGTAGTCACAGTTGATTATTGTTCACTGCCTGTATCTTGTTACATATTGATTATGTACCCATATATTTTTGTACCTGAGTTTTAAATAAAATATAAAAAAATTTATTTGTTAAAGAACATCTCTAACAAGGTTACTTATACAAAACATCAAACACTGGAAATTATAAAGATTGTACAATAAAACAAGAGATATAAAAAAAAACTAAACACGCACAATGACACACATACACAAGCACACATAGGTGAGGTTTCTGCCTGTCAACACACACGTATGCGAGACTAAATCTAAGATCTCAGGTGCTTAACAGAGCACCACGATACTCAAACATTAATTTAGGCGATTATCACAAGATCTTAACATACATAGGTATTTAGGATACAAAGAAGGAAACGGGATAATACTAAAAGTCACAATAAAAACATCCAATATAACAAAACAAAACTACGATGTGAAATTTTACATCTCAGCGGAACTAAGAAAAAAATGATGCAAGTAGTTACATGTAATATAATATTACTGAAAAGCACACTGTAACACAGCATAAAATATAACATAAAATAAGAACCAGTAGCTTATGCTAGGAAAAACAATTTTTTTTTTTTTTTTTTTTTTTTTTTTTTTTTTTTTTTTTTAACAATTACAATTGAATCAAAATCATTAAAGACACCTATAACATATTTGAGTCATTGAAAATTTTCATCATAAAGTCCTTGAAATGATTTATGCATGATAAATGATAATATGCAATCGTAGTGCAACACATTTCTAAATGATAACTTTTTAGTTCCTGAAACCCTCGGGGCAATAACCATATTGCCCATAGATATCAAAACTCAATTATACATCCTTATAAACAGCTCTCCATGCTCACACCCATGTCTAGGAAAATAGCCCGTTGTATCCCCTTACCCACTTTGCAAATCCCATAAATCCCTTAATGTGAAATTTCGATAACCCTCACTAAAATCTCTCTCCCATCTCCCTCCATACACCCCTTTATTCCTACACTGTGTCCTATAAAAAGTTGCTGCCAACGCATTAATTCTTGCACGCACGTCCGCCTCCCTCATAGCCCACATCATATATATATAATCCGTAATCATATACCCAATCGCATTCTCAACCCTTTTATTCACCCCAGTTATATCTAAACTTAAAACCCTCAAGACCTGCAAACCCCCTCCCCCCACTAACCTTAAAACCTTACCCATCCAAACCCTTATAAGTTCAATACAATCGCAAAAATACACCGTATGATAAATAGTCGCCAATCCTCCACAATCCTTGCATTCCCCATCCTCTCGTATTCTCTTATAGAATAAAACCATTCCTGACGGCAATATTCCATGTAAAAATCTATACATAACTTCTCTGACTTTAGGTTTTAAACGCAATTTGTTTAAACGCCCCCAAATATTACGCCAATCATACATCGGATAAACTCCTTCTACCGCCGCTACCAAAGCCTTACCATCTGCCCTATCAAGATTTCTCAATTTAATATGTAAAGGATCCCTCACGTTTATAAATACCCGTAACATTGCCTCACCTATCATGAACTCCCTACCCCCCCACCACCGTCGCATATCCTGATGTATCCTATGAAGACCGTCTCCTTTCACCCCTCCCTCCCGCTTATAACTATGTTTTAAATACATACTTATTATCCTCTTTTCGACATCTATAAGACCCAGCCCTCCACGGCCAACGGGGAGTGTGACAACCGCTCTACTTAACCATTCGCTCCCTGTTCCCCAAATGAATCTAAAAACACTTTTTTGTAGCCTTTTTAACTCACAACGAAGTATCGGAAATATTACCGTAACATGCCATAGTTTACTATATAATAGCACATTCGTTGTAATCACCCTTTGTTGCAAACTTAAATTAGCAGCTCTTAAACCACTGAGGCGCTTCAGAACACTATCAACGATACGCACGGAATTTATTTGCTGTGCTAACTTGATATCATTTACATAAACGATCCCACATATCTTTATTTGGTCCACCCTTTTCCACCTTTCAGCAACCATTCCGTCCTCACGTGACCCTTTTCCAAGATTCATATACTTTGTTTTCCCCATGTTGATCGTCATGCCAGTAGCCTTTTCAAAAACTTTCACTAACGTTTCTACCCGAATCAAATCCATGTTTTCTCTCACCAAAATCGTCGTATCGTCGACATATCCAACAATGCCCGCTCCCCCATCCCTTACATTACCCATCCCCTTTGCTTCCAATAAAACCCTTATCCCTCTATAAAAGGGATCTTGAAAACAAGCAAAAAAAATTTGTGAAAGGGGACAACCTTGACGCAAACCCCTTCCCATCTGAATTCGATCTCCCAACCTCCCATTCACCTGCACACGCAAGGTTGCCTCCTGATACATTAATTTGGCCCATGATATAATTTCCGCCCCAAACCCCTGCCATCTCATGATCTTCCATAACGTCTCCCGTTCCACACTATCATATGCCGCCTCCCAATCTATAGCCAATACCCCCCCCCCCTTCCTAATCTTACTCTTTCTTCAATAAAACTTCTAATCATACCGTGACCTTCATACATAGACCTGCCCGGCACCCCATATTGTCCCTTGTCAATCACTCTGCCCAGGACTTTTTTTATTCTGTTAGCCAAGATCCTTCCAAAAATTTTATAGTCACCACATAATAACGAGATTGCACGATAATCTTTAACCGTTAATGGCTCGCCTTTAGGAACTAGGACGACCACAGCCAACCTTTGTTGTTCCCCTAAAACCCCATCCCGCTTCATTATATTGAATAAACGTACCAAAAACCCCTTTAAAACGTTCCAATTTTGAAGATAAAAGTCGCTGGGCAACCCATCAATTCCTGGCGCCTTACCCAATTGCGCCCCAGATAAAGCCTCCCAAGTCTCACACTCCGTTATCGGTCCTCCCAACATCAAACGATCATGCTCCGTCAGCTCACAATGCACAAACCTACCGATTGACTGCAATGCAATTTCACTTATTCCAACACTTTGCGTTTTCAATTTAACCCAAGCATCAATATACCCACTCATACCCTCCGTCGTCGTCAACACCTGATTCACTCTATACCCCTGCATACCTACCTGAACATTCAACCCCATTAACTCCATTGCTTTGCGACGTCTGTGTTGATTCCTCAACACACACGCCGACGGCCGATCTCCCCACAAAACCTCTTCGATTCCACCCTTAAGCCTTTCCCCATCAAACCTTTCGTTTTGTAAATTTCGTAGTTGCTCCTTAATTCTTTCAATTTCTATAACAGGATAATTAGCATTCGCTTGTACATAGCAGTCGCGCAACTGCCCCTCTAAATATCGTTGGAAACCATATTGTAACTGACTATATCTCACTCCTTGACTAATATAATATTCCTTAATTCGCTTTTTGGCTATCGTTTCCCACCAATTAACCAAATCCACATCTCCAGGTGCTTCAACCACAAGGCGTTCCCACATATGCCCAAAAGACAAAAGACTTTCCTCCCTCTTCAATAACTTTACATTTAATTTCCAAAAAGATGGACCCCTTCTAGGCACACCCTCAATATCTACATCCATTACAACTCCTCTATGATCCGAAAAAACCACATTTATCACATTCACTCTCCGCACTGTAATCGCACTAGACACGTACATTCTATCCAATCTCGCCGCATAATCTCGTCTAATAAAAGTATGCTCCACCATGCCACCCCCCCCACACACATCCATTAAACCCACACTCGTCAATAAATCTCCCAGGAATCCCAAGCAACAACCCGCTCCTCGAGGCTCCACATCTTTTCGTCGTATTACACAATTCCAGTCGCCCCCTATTATCGCTACATTTGGTAAACTACGTAGATAATATACTAATACATCTTGTACAAAATGAGTTTTAAGTCGTACATCTCCCTCGGCCGGCCCATATACACATACAAAACTTATGTGTGCTCTACCCCATAAACCATCCACCCTAATCACTCTCCCCTCCCCCCTTTCACTATGGCGTACTACAAACGGGCTATTTTCCTTTACCAGAATGGCGACGCCTCCTTTTAACCTCGTCGCATATTCCATATACACATCATAACCATCCATTTCTAACTCATATCCAATTCTGTAATTGTGTTCTTGGATAAATACCACATCCACATCTAGACGCACCAAAAATTCATTAAACCACTTTCGCTTCCGCTCAGATCTCAAACCGTTAATATTTATTGTCAAAACCTTAAAGTCAATTAATGGGGTTTTCCTTTCGTTCTAGGTATAGACTTTTCACTTATACATTTTACACCACCTCTATCCCTCCCCCCTTTTTTGGGAACCACCTTGATAAACCCTTGTTTCGTGGATTCACTGTTCCCTGTCCTCTGTACATCCGCCCAAGACTTTTTTCCTGGCCTTTGGGCAGGAGTAAGCACGTCGTCTGAGTCTGATGGGGTCGCAGTTCGCTTTCGCGTCCTACCCTCCACCTGCATTGGGATTTCTTTAGTACTATCGTGATGCACCTCCACTTCTGCTACATTTACCGTCATACCATGCGACACACTAGACTCAATGCTTCCATCCGTCGCCTCACCATGATGTTCAACCGATCCCAAAATTGCACCTGGATCCTCCACACGGTTGACGATCGACTCGTCTAACAAAACATCCAGTGCCTTCACTAAAGACGCCGCTACATCCTCTTCCCCCATAGTGGGCAGAGTCTCTTCAAATACTTTATTTATGTCCAGTGACGGTGATTCTTCTCGCTGTTTTGCATCCTCCAAAGCATTCTCCTGCGCTTTTTCTACCTCTTCACTCCAAGATGACCGTTGTAGAGACGGATGAGCATAAGACTGTTCTCGTCCCTCAACTTCCTCGACCTCTTCCGATTGTTGCTGTTGTGATATTTGGAGATTCCCACGACGCTTACCACACTGTGCCGCTATGTGGTCATACGACCCACACAGCCGACACGTACGACGTTGCCCCGCATATGTTACATATACTTGAGTTCGAAATGCTTGCAACATAATATAGGACGGTATGGGATGACGTAAGGTCATTTTGACTGAATATGTTCCCTCCAAACTTCCAGCATAAGGTCCTGCGGCCCACCGACCTGCAGAGGCCATATGAACCGTACCATAATTACGTAGTTCATCTTTTATAACAAAATCAGTCGCTTCAAAAGGCACATTCTTGATTTTTACCCATGTGTAGTATCGTGATACATCATGAAGACGTACTGATACAGCTGAATTGACGGCTATAATGGTCTCTTGATACTTATCCACCACTGCTTCGTAGACATTTGCTGACGTCATTTTAACGAAAATCCGTGTCGTCCCATTAAGTGCTACACCACATATCTCTTCATTTGCGATACCGTAGGTATCACGGATAATCGCCGGTAGTAACAAATCCATCGTGGCTCCCGTGACAGCCCCACGGGTCAACTCAACGCAAACAGTGTTGATGCGCCTGTTGCTATGCAGCGCCATGTTGGAAAATGAGCAGCACACGTCCTCACTACTCAATGGCTGTTGACGAACTGATGTAGCTCGCCTGAAACAGCAGAGGGGTGCAGAGCACAACCGCACTCTGTGTTATGGTCATGTGTTCTGTTGAGGTTGGCAAGGAGATGTTTGAGGGGAGGGTTAATATCAGAGTTAAGTGTTCTATGTATGTAATAGGTGCAATAATAAGTATGGATGTTTTGTATGGTGAGTAGGTTGAGTGTTTTGAATATTGGTGGAGTGTGTTGCCTGTAGTGAGAATTTATCATTCTAACTGCAACCTTTTGTTGGGTAATTAGTGGTCTGAGATGGTTACTTGTTGTTGAGCCCCATGCACAAATTCCATAGGTGAGATAGGGGTAAATAAGAGAGTGATAAAGGGCCAGGAGGGCTGACTGTGGAACATAGTACCGTATCTTCGATAGTATGCCTACAGTCTTGGAAATTTTCTTAGAAATTTGTTGTATATGTGTATGAAATTTGAGTCTATTATCGAGGTGGATTCCTAAGAATTTTCCCTCTGTTAGTTTTGTGATAGGTGATCCGTTTATCATTATGTTAAGAGGGACATCTGTAGCTCTGTTACCAAACTGAATGAAGTAGGTTTTGTCAATGTTTAGTGTAAGTTTGTTAGTCCTCATCCAGGTAGATATTTTCTGTAATTCGGTGTTTACAGTATTGGCTAGCGTGACTGGGCTCGGGTGAGAGAAGACGTATGTAGTGTCATCTGCAAAAAGCGTGGGTTTGAGTAATTGCGAAGCATTTGGTAGGTCATTTATGTATAGGAGAAAGAGAAGAGGGCCAAGGACACTTCCCTGTGGAACACCAACTGTAATTGGTTGTGCGGAAGAGCTTGCCCCATTTGATATGGAGAGCTGAAGCACTTCTATAAGTGTGTGTAAGCTAGAGAACAGAAGTCCACTGATAGAATATTATGCAGCATAACCCATTATGAGATTTATTTATAGGGAAGATTCAACACAAAATATCCATCACGTAGCATTACACTGAGAACAATAGATGCTCCAGTATATTACAATGAATTTTTGTTGATGAAATTCTAAAGATATTCAGACTGACAAAAATCAGTTTTTGTGTGTCGTTTACAGAATTTGGAAGATATAATAAGACTTATCTTACATAACATGTAGAATATATTGTGTAATCTTAATTTAGTTGCTGATAAAGGACTTGCAATGCATCTTTTTTTAATTATCAGTAATTATATGCAAGTGCATATGATTGGGGAGCATGCAGTATTTACAATGAAGCAGCCTCTATCACCCTGCATTTTCTAAACTGAAAGAAGATAAATCGCTTTTATTACTGGTAAAAATTTTGATTTTGAACTATTAAACTGTTTTGTTTTTTTCTTAATTTACTGTAATTTTGTTTCCATTATCATAAATTTAAATTGATACTTATTTGGCATTTAAATGTGTGTTACATGCTAAATAATTTGTGTATGCTAACTTGGTGTACTGGCTGCAGTGTTGTGCTGCTGTTTGTGACTGATTCACCTACTCTCAGTGCTTGCGTGTGTCAACTAACAAGTAACAGTGTGTTACTTTCAGTTCAGAGAAAACCTCGTCAGTCATGTATATTCCACATTTACTTGATGGCCGCTCACATTCATTACCAAGTGATAGCAGACAATCCAGGTGATATCATACCTGTAAAATATCCATTTGCCTAACACATGCACATGTGGCAATTTATTTTGATCAAGTTTGAAAGTTTTAGAGAATAACTAATGGGACAAGACTCACCATCTGGAGAGTGCTGTGAATCAGGTATTCAGCTGCAAGTAGTTAAGGCGGCTAAACTATTTTATAAGTGACCCTGTTTGACCTGGACTGTTGGTAGCAAACTGACCAACGAGCATTAGTACCTGTAAGGGAACCAAGCATCTTAACATCTCAAAAGCGTGGCCAAGTTACTAATAATTCCATCCATATTTGCAAACTGTTCTCAAACCTGGCTCTCCTCTAAAATATTTTTCCATTATTTAGCATTATAGCTTTTTCATGATTTCTGTCTACAATTTTTTTTTTGAACAGCCAGGTTATAGTACAGAAAAACACTGAATGTGGATATCTTACCAGTTGTCAGTATTACAAGTAGTCATTTGCAGTCTGTTTACAGATAGGTCTTTTATAAGATCACTCATAGTAAAATTTTCCATCAGTGAGAGCTTAAAGGGCTCACGGTGCATATTTTTGTTGTCGAGAAATAATTGGTAATGTTTTACTCTAATGATTGAGTCATTACAGATGTGATCATCTTTGGTAAACTGAAATCTGTTCAGTAGTTTTAGTCTGATCATTTATTTTGCATTGCTGAAATATGAGAAAATCTTAAACATCTGAATCTGAAATAATTGTGTACCTTAATGTGGAAACAAAACTGAGCAATATGTTTTAAATGGGTATATATATTAGCTATTGAAATAGGCACACACACACACACACACACACACACACACACACACACATATATATATATATATATATATATATATATATATATATATATATATATATATACCGAAAGACACATCTCTCGCTGTATATACATCATGCATTTCTTAAGGTGCTCTTATTAGGCAAATCGCTTAGTTATTAAAACCAGCGTCAGGGAATTTCCCCCTCCCCCCTTTGATAAATGCACTAACAACAACAAGTAAAAAGTGGATTAGAGTCTTAAAGACCAGCTACATCTCGAAGGTAGTGCTTCTCTTCTCTGAGTGTTTGTACCAGGTCATGTACCACCACTAGTTACCATGCCAGTTAACGAGTCCTTTAGATCCCAGTTCGTATCTCACTACTCTATTTATCCTAGTATGTAGGTTAGCATGCACAATGTACTCTGGTAAAATCTTTCCCAATCTGGATGTAGGTAGTATGTGCATTGTATATTCCATGGAACGCAGTCCTGATATATAACCCGTTCTGCTGGCTTTATACAGGACTCTTGTCGCATCCAGACAAAGACTAGAAGACTGCAGTGCCAGTAGCCAGGGTTAGACAGTAATATGTGGTATTAAGTGGGAGGAAGTGTTGGCAAAGACCAGGACGAGATATGTGGTATTAAGCTGTGGGAGGTGAGGGTGGCATACAGGGCAGGAAGAGGTAGTGGTATAAGGGTGTGGGTATTGAGGGAATATGGTACCTGGCACCCGCCTCGTCCCTGACAGCTTGGGAGGTGAGAGCTCAGAAAGGAGTTAGTGTTTCTGGAGTCATGTTCAAGTGTGTTGTGTCTCTTCTCGCTCTCTCCGCCCTCGCTATAGGTAAGCACTCCTCCCTTCATACATAATTAACACCAGAAAGATCAGTATATCCGGTGATCCTGAGAGCAATAGGGCAGAACTGAAGGTATAAACCTTAGCTTAATTTCCAGATTCACTAAACTAACCACAGGTGACCCCTCAAGGAGGACACCTTGATGCTAGCGAGGAGTCTTGATTCTTGGACCTGCACATGTTCTTCTTCCCTTCCAGGAATCGAACCTGACTGCCACTCATTTCCCCAAGGGCTGAGTGACCCCCTCCCTACGGGCTTAGCTCTTTCTCCTAAGTATAATAGAAATAATTTCCACAGGTGAAATTAGCTTGAAAGTCAGCTTTCAGTGTGACTGTCTCGTTGTGTTGTCTGGAATGAGGCGCCTCGTGTGGCTGCTTTGCGGCAGCTGGGGTCCACCTGGACACTAGAGTGTGTACATGGGAACACAGTCAGTCATGGGTGAAAAATAAGGAGAGAGGAAGGGCTACGACCCCACCACCACTACCAGGAGGCGCACTACCCCTATCACCACTTTCCCCACTACCACTACCCCCACCTCCATCGCTACTTCTTCCACCCACACCCCCACCACCACAACCCCCTAAATACCGCTTCCCCTGCCACCACCACAACCTCTACCACTACTAGCCCCACCACAACTACACCTACCACAGCAATACTTCCACCACTAACACCAACTCCACTATTACTCCCACCACCACTACACCTTCAAGTGGATCTTATCACTAGTTATCAGAGACAAAGCCTAGGTCATTGACCACAGCTGATATATATATATATATATATATATATATATATATATATATATATATATATATATATATATATATATATATATATATATATATATATATATATATATATTACGTCTATTCTATTTAATGCCCTTCAGCTTCCCGGGAATCATTAAAGCCGGAATTAAAGATAAGATACTGATGTCAAAGCTACTTTTGTTCTTAGAATAAGAATCAAACTCAGATTATAAACTAATATACATCCCTCAGTTTATATACACAGAGGAGGGACAAAGAAACAAGGGGCCACAATTTGAAGATGAAGACTCAGATGAGTCAATGGGATGTTAGGAAGTATTTCTTCGGTCACAGAGTTGTCCGGAAGTGGAATAGTCAGGCAATTGATGTAGTGGAGGCAGGAACGATACATAGTTTTAAGAAAGAGAGGACCTAGTAGCGACCAGTGGAGAGGCGGGACCAAGAGCTGAGTCTCGACCCCTGCAACCACAATTAGGTGAGTACACTGCCTCTAGTTCTAGTATTTCCTTGTTAAGGAAGGGATATATATGGACCTTGCATTCAATCCTCTTATTCAACAATAGTAAATAACATTTCGACAAAAGGTGAAATGGCTTCGCACTTACTTTTATTGGTGGAATTAAGGATAAAATATCAAAATAAAACTTACCGATGCAGATATAAGAGCTTATTGATATAAATAAACACGACACTTACAAATATTCTCAACATCCTTCAGTGTGTTCAATAACCAAGATAAAAAAATTAATCACTGTCCTGGGAGAACCGACGGACCTTCTTGAGAATATATATTGTATATCCTTCAGTGAGTGGGAAGATGGGAGGTGGTGACTTGTTGCTGGCGATGGGCAAGTAAGTTTATTCAGGTGTACACAAATACAGTTACATAGATTATCATACATAGCAGCATATGTGTAGAAAACCTAGGACAACCCAAAAAAGTCAAAGTGACTTACTTCCATTGTGATCCTTTACTCATCCAGGATATCCGGGCTATCCCCCTATTTCCCAGGATCAACTCTGTTGGCATCCCATCTTCCAGTTACCCAATAAACTTTATATTATATACTTAACTTCAATTTAAGTAAAAAAAATAGTAAAGAAACAACTAGAAACAAAGTAAGTTTACTGAACGTTTATTATTACACGTGAACTGTTTATCTCTAGAGTGGAGAGAGAGAGACAGGTGTTGCAACTGTGTGATGCTGCATCAACTGTCTTCACAATCTTGGTGTATGATGCTAAATGAAGGTTCAAAGAAGCAGATCATCATATACACAGCAGTATAGATATGACCCATGTATTTCTAGACTACAGAAAACTGTAGTCTAATATGTATATCATCCTTGAGTTGAAAGTGAAGTTGTATAGTATATTTAGACTTAAATACAACTAACTCTATCCTGTTTAAAAAAATTATTTGACCAGTTTTTCTAGCTTATTTTCTTAAACAAAAGCTATTTATTTCTGAAAGTTATTGGGGACCACAACTGATCTCTAAACAGTAATTTTTAATCTGGAGAATATTGAAGCTAAGCCAGTAAGTGGAGAGCACTGAAGCTAAGCCAGTGTGTGGAGAATACTGGAGATAAGCCAGTGAGTGCAGAACACTGAAGATAAACCAGTGAGTGGAGAATACTGGAGATAAGCCAGTGAGTGAAGAATACTGAAGATAAACCAGTGAGTGAAGAATACTGAAGATAAACCAGTGAGTGAAGAATACTGAAGATAAACCAGTGAGTGAAGAATACTGAAGATAAGCCAGAGAGCGAAGAATGCTGAAGATAAACCAGTGAGTGAAGAATACTGAAGATAAACCAGTGAGTGAAGAATACTGAAGATAAACCAGTGAGTGAAGAACACTGAAGATAAGCCAGAGAGCGAAGAATGCTGAAGATAAACCAGTGAGTGAAGAATACTGAAGATAAACCAGTGAGTGAAGAATACTGAAGATAAACCAGTGAGTGAAGAACACTGAAGATAAGCCAGAGAGCGAAGAATGCTGAAGATAAACCAGTGAGTGAAGAATACTGAAGATAAACCAGTGAGTGAAGAACACTGAAGATAAACCAGTGAGTGAAGAATACTGAAGATAAACCAGTGAGTGAAGAACACTGAAGATAAGCCAGAGAGCGAAGAATGCTGAAGATAAACCAGTGAGTGAAGAATACTGAAGATAAACCAGTGAGTGAAGAACACTGAAGATAAACAAGTGAGTGAAGAACACTGAAGATAAGCCAGAGAGCGAAGAATGCTGAAGATAAACCAGTGAGTGAAGAATACTGAAGATAAACCAGTGAGTGAAGAATACTGAAGATAAACCAGTGAGTGAAGAACACTGAAGATAAACCAGTGAGTGAAGAATACTGAAGATAAACCAGTGAGTGAAGAATACTGGAGATAAGCCAGTGAGTGAAGAATACTGGAGATAAACCAGTGAGTGAAGAATACTAAAGATAAGCCAGTGAGTGAAGAATACTGGAGATAAGCCAGTGAGTGAAGAATACTGAAGATAAACCAGTGAGTGAAGAATACTGAAGATAAACCAGTGAGTGGAGAATACTGAAGATAAACCAGTGAGTGAAGAATACTAAAGATAAGCCAGTGAGTGAAGAATACTGGAGATAAACCAGTGAGTGAAGAATACTGGAGATAAGCCAGTGAGTGAAGAATACTGAAGATAAACCAGTGAGTGGAGAATACTGAAGATAAACCAGTGAGTGAAGAATACTGAAGATAAACCAGTGAGTGGAGAATACTGGAGATAAGCCAGTGAGTGAAGAATACTGAAGATAAACCAGTGAGTGAAGAATACTGAAGATAAACCAGTGAGTGAAGAATACTGAAGATAAACCAGTGAGTGGAGAATACTGGAGATAAGCCAGTGAGTGAAGAATAGATAAACCAGTGAGTGAAGAATACTGAAGATAAACCAGTGAGTGAAGAATACTGAAGATAAACCAGTGAGTGGAGAATACTGGAGATAAGCCAGTGAGTGAAGAATACTGGAGATAAGCCAGTGAGTGGAGAATACTGGAGATAAGCCAGTGAGTGGAGAATACTGGAGATAAGCCAGTGAGTGGAGAATACTGGAGATAAGCCAGTGAGTGGAGAATACTGGAGATAAGCCAGTGAGTGGAGAATACTGGAGATAAGCCAGTGAGTGGAGAATACTGGAGATAAGCCAGTGAGTGGAGAATACTGGAGATAAGCCAGTGAGTGGAGAATACTGGAGATAAGCCAGTGAGTGGAGAATACTGGAGATAAGCCAGTGAGTGGAGAATACTGGAGATAAGCCAGTGAGTGAATAATAATGAATATAAGCCATTGAGTGGAGAATACTGAAGCCACGATACACTGGCTTACGATACACTGGCTTACGCTACAATGGCTTACGCTACACTGTAGAGCTAAAACTGAGTGAGAATGGGAACAAAGGCGACGTTGCTGTTGTCTGCTACAAATGTGAATACAGTATTAGACTGCTTTGAATTTAAATATTACGAGAAAAATGGTAAATGGTCATACGATGTTATGAGGGAATCGTCAACATAACGACGATATAACAATGGTTTAAATTCAGCCAGATACTTGTTCAAACAGTCGACCTCATAATGAACAGCGAAAATACTGACCAAAATAGTTCTCAAAAGATTCCCCATTGAAACCCCTTCCCCCTTTCCATTAACTTTCCCATTAATCATAAAAAATTGTTTCAACTAGTCTATTAAAATATCTATTACAATTTTGAATATAGGTTGTAATTTCATATAAAGAATTTATGTATATATATATATATATATATATATATATATATATATATATATATATATATATATATATATATATATATATATATATATATTATATATATATGCAAAACAACCACTCTGAAAGAATAGAGAAATTCCAAGCGCTTTCGTGACTACTCACATTATCAAGGAACTATGAAAGTAAAGCATCCAAGGAAGCTATATAAGGGGTCTGGCCAGCACCTCACTATCAGATCCCACAACAGTTAAACACCTGACGCGCGCCGACCCAACTGGACAGGTCCTTTGCACAACTCGCCAACAAACTATTCTACCCAAGACAATTTAAAAATTATTATTTGTCCAGTGTATTATTAAATTCTTCCCAAATTCTATTAATTATAAATGGATCTAATTTATATAAACCAAAGGAAATATTCATATTATTGTCAAAACTGCTTTTTATGAAACAAGATTCAATTATATTCCTGTCGACCATGGACTTGCTTGATACTACTTTCTCAACTTTTTGAAAATCAATTGGATGGTTAAAATCTCTTACATGAATAAATAGAGCATTGTCATATTTATGTTGTTTTAATCTTAGTTCGAGATTTTTACCAGTTTGACCGTAATAAACTTTATATCAAATTTTACAAGGAATCTTATAGACACATCCATCAGCATTTTGGGGGGAATTCTTTATCAAAAGTTTTTTTTACTGTATCAAGATTTTTTAATACAACTTTAATATTAAAAGTCTTAAGAAGAGAGGGCATATCAACCAAGTTTTCATGGTAAGGGAGAACCAACATATTTTTAGTTGAATAAGGCTGGTTGTCCCTTTTTGGATTGTAAAAAGTATTTCTAGTAACTTTAAAAAATTTATCAATTACATTTCTTGGGTATTTTAAATCATTACCTATTTCATAAATTTTGTCATCTATGAACTCAGGACTACAAATTCGTAAAGCTCTCAAAAACATTGATTAGAAAACAGACAGTTTGACTCTATCTTGATGCGAGGAATAATAGTGGACATAGGAACAGTTATTTGTAGGTTTTCTGTAAATTTTAAATTTGAATTCATTATTACCCTTAATAATTAAAACATCTAGAAAAGGCAATGAGTTATTTTTTTCAAACTCAACAGTAAAGTTTATAGAATGGGCTAA
>NC_091295.1:51074946-51109946 GCF_038502225.1 Cherax quadricarinatus
ACACCAGTCACTACACCAGTCAGTGACAACACACCAGCCACCACACCAGTCACTGACAACACACCAGTCACTGACAACACACCAGTCACCACACCAGCCAGTGACAACACACCAGTCACCACACCAGTCAGTGACAACACACCAGTCAGTGACAACACACCAGTCAGTGACAACACACCAGTCACCACACCAGCCAGTGACAACACACCAGTCACCACACCAGTCACTGACAACACACCAGTCAGTGACAACACACCAGTCACCACACCAGTCACTGACAACACACCAGCCACTGACAACACACCAGTCAGTGACAACACACCAGTCACCACACCAGTCACTGACAACACACCAGTCAGTGACAACACACCAGTCACCACACCAGTCACTGACAACACACCAGTCACTGACAACACACCAGTCACTGACAACACACCAGTCACCACACCAGTCACTGACAACACACCAGTCACTGACAACACACCAGTCACTGACAACACACCAGTCACCACACCAGTCACTGACAACACACCAGTCACTGACAACACACCAGTCAGTGACAACACACCAGTCACCACACCAGTCACTGACAACACACCAGTCAGTGACAACACACCAGTCACCACACCAGTCACTGACAACACACCAGTCAGTGACAACACACCAGTCACCACACCAGTCACTGACAACACACCAGTCACTGACAACACACCAGTCACCACACCAGTCACTGACACCACACCAGTCAGTGACAACACACCAGTCACTACACCAGTCAGTGACAACACACCAGCCACCACACCAGTCACTGACAACACACCAGTCACTGACAACACACCAGTCACCACACCAGCCAGTGACAACACACCAGTCACCACACCAGTCAGTGACAACACACCAGTCAGTGACAACACACCAGTCAGTGACAACACACCAGCCAGTGACAACACACCAGTCACCACACCAGTCAGTGACAACACACCAGTCACCACACCAGTCACTGACAACACACCAGCCAGTGACAACACACCAGCCAGTGACAACACACCAGTCACTGACACCACACCAGTCAGTGACAACACACCAGTCACCACACCAGTCAGTGACAACACACCAGTCACCACACCAGTCAGTGACAACACACCAGTCACCACACCAGTCACTGACAACACACCAGCCACCACACCAGTCACTGACACCACACCAGTCAGTGACAACACACCAGTCACCACACCAGTCAGTGACAACACACCAGTCACCACACCAGTCACTGACAACACACCAGTCACCACACCAGTCAGTGACAACACACCAGCCACCACACCAGTCACTGACAACACACCAGTCACCACACCAGTCAGTGACAACACACCAGTCACCACACCAGTCAGTGACAACACACCAGTCACCACACCAGTCAGTGACAACACACCAGTCACCACACCAGTCAGTGACAACACACCAGTCACCACACTAGTCAGTGACAACACACCAGTCACCACACCAGTCAGTGACAACACACCAGTCCCCACACCAGTCAGTGACAACACACCAGTCACCACACCAGTCACTGACAACACACCAGTCACCACACCAGTCAGTGACAACACACCAGCCACCACACCAGTCACTGACAACACACCAGTCACCACACCAGTCAGTGACAACACACCAGTCACCACACCAGTCAGTGACAACACACCAGTCACCACACCAGTCAGTGACAACACACCAGTCACCACACCAGTCAGTGACAACACACCAGTCACCACACCAGTCAGTGACAACACACCAGTCACCACACTAGTCAGTGACAACACACCAGTCACCACACCAGTCAGTGACAACACACCAGTCCCCACACCAGTCAGTGACAACACACCAGTCACCACACCAGTCACTGACAACACACCAGTCACCACACCAGTCAGTGACAACACACCAGCCACCACACCAGTCACTGACAACACACCAGTCACCACACCAGTCAGTGACAACACACCAGTCACCACACCAGTCAGTGACAACACACCAGTCACCACACCAGTCAGTGACAACACACCAGTCACCACACTAGTCAGTGACAACACACCAGTCACCACACCAGTCAGTGACAACACACCAGTCACCACAACAGTCAGTGACAACACACCAGCCACCACACCAGTCAGTGACAACACACCAGTCACTACACCAGTCAGTGACAACACACCAGTCACTACACCAGTCAGTGACAACACACCAGCCACCACACCAGTCAGTGACAACACACCAGTCACTACACCAGTCAGTGACAACACACCAGTCACCACACTAGTCAGTGACAACACACCAGTCACCACACCAGTCAGTGACAACACACCAGTCACCACAACAGTCAGTGACAACACACCAGCCACCACACCAGTCAGTGACAACACACCAGTCACTACACCAGTCAGTGACAACACACCAGTCACTACACCAGTCAGTGACAACACACAAGCCACCACACCAGTCAGTGACAACACACCAGTCACTACACCACTCAGTGACAACACACCAGTCACCACACTAGTCAGTGACAACACACCAGTCACCACACCAGTCAGTGACAACACACCAGTCACCACAACAGTCAGTGACAACACACCAGCCACCACACCAGTCAGTGACAACACACCAGTCACTACACCAGTCAGTGACAACACACCAGTCACTACACCAGTCAGTGACAACACACAAGCCACCACACCAGTCAGTGACAACACACCAGTCACTAAACCAGTCAGTGACAACACACCAGTCACCACACTAGTCAGTGACAACACACCAGTCACCACACCAGTCAGTGACAACACACCAGTCACCACAACAGTCAGTGACAACACACCAGCCACCACACCAGTCAGTGACAACACACCAGTCACTACACCAGTCAGTGACAACACACCAGTCACTACACCAGTCAGTGACAACACACCAGTCACTACACCAGTCAGTGACAACACACCAGTCACCACAACAGTCAGTGACAACACACCAGTCACCACAACAGTCAGTGACAACACACCAGTCACCACAACAGTCAGTGACAACACACCAGTCACCACAACAGTCAGTGACAACACACCAGCCACCACACCAGTCAGTGACAACACACCAGTCACTACACCAGTCAGTGACAACACACCAGTCACCACAACAGTCAGTGACAACACACCAGTCACCACACCAGTCAGTGACAACACACCAGTCAGTGACAACACACCAGTCAGTGACAACACACCAGTCAGTGACAACACACCAGTCAGTGACAACACACCAGTCAGTGACAACACACCAGTCACTACACCAGTCAGTGACAACACACCAGTCACTACACCAGTCAGTGACAACACACCAGTCACTACACCAGTCAGTGACAACACACCAGTCACCACAACAGTCAGTGACAACACACCAGTCACCACAACAGTCAGTGACAACACACCAGTCACCACAACAGTCAGTGACAACACACCAGTCACCACAACAGTCAGTGACAACACACCAGCCACCACACCAGTCAGTGACAACACACCAGTCACTACACCAGTCAGTGACAACACACCAGTCACCACAACAGTCAGTGACAACACACCAGTCACCACACCAGTCAGTGACAACACACCAGTCAGTGACAACACACCAGTCAGTGACAACACACTAGTCAGTGACAACACACCAGTCAGTGACAACACACCAGTCAGTGACAACACACCAGTCACTACACCAGTCAGTGACAACACACTAGTCAGTGACAACACACCAGTCAGTGACAACACACCAGCCAACACACCAGTCAGTGACAACACACCAGTCAGTGACAACACACTAGTCAGTGACAACACACCAGTCAGTGACAACACACTAGTCAGTGACAACACACCAGTCAGTGACAACACACCAGTCAGTGACAACACACCAGTCACCACACCAGTCACTGACAACACACCAGCCACCACACCAGTCACTGACAACACACCAGCCACCACACCAGTCACTGACAACACACCAGCCACCACACCAGTCACTGACAACACACCAGCCACCACACCAGTCAGTGACAACACACCAGTCACCACACCAGTCAGTGACAACACACCAGCCACCACACCAGTCACTGACAACACACCAGCCACCACACCAGTCACTGACAACACACCAGCCACCACACCAGTCACTGACAACACACCAGCCACCACACCAGTCAGTGACAACACACCAGCCAGCCTTGTATAAGATTTCTAATCAACGGAAAACAGTAGGCTGTGCAAGGACAATTTTCTATTGTTAGCAAAGTTTCAAGAAAAAAAAAGTTGTACAAAAGGCTTGTCCTTGGGCTTTTTTATTTTTACATCTTTTGTCGACAGTCCTCACCTCATGCACGCTGTTCCTCTTGCTCATCTAATTATTATTATTATTATTACTATTATTATTAAATGGGAGGGGATAAACGGAATCGCTAAAGCTGTGTATTTCACGCGGCGCATGAGGAATGGAAGGCAATCAGGGTCGACTCACGAGCCTCGGTGGACGAAGAACTGGCATCGAGGCACCTTTCTCGACGAAAGAAAGTCAAGAAATATTCATTTCCGAAGGAAAGCTCACCAAAGGAATGTTGTTGAGCTTAAGGACGATGACTTCTTTTTCCACTGATCTTGATTTTTAAGAGCTACGACTGCTTGTTCCATTGTTGTGGACTTTAAGGCCTACGACAGTTCGTTTCATTGTTGTGGACATTAAAGACTACGACTGCTTGTTCACTGTTGTTGACCTAAAGAGCTACGGCTTGTTGTTCCATTGTTGTTGACTTTAAGGGCTACGACTGCTTGTTCCATTGTTATGGATTTTAAGGGTTACAACTGCTTGAATTTAAGGGCTACGACTGTTTGTTTTGTGGATTTTTAAGGGCTACGACATCTTGTTTCGTTGCTGCTCACTTTAAGGGCTACCACGTTTTGTTCCGTTATTGGTGTTGACTGCTTGTTACATTATCGACCCTGCGTAAAGAAGTTTGGGACCTAACCTCATTGCTTCTTCACTGGCTTGATGTCAACGAAAGACCTTTTTTTAATTATTCAAGGAACTTGAGCTACCCTCCTCTTCCTGGGATCAAACTTGATTACCCCGGAGCTGTATGACCCATCAAGCTTTAACGCTTCCCTATTTGTATTACATTAGGCACATTTCTCGGCGTTTTATGTCCGTTTTGCATGAAGACGTACATATTTTCCCTCAAAATGAACATTTTTGTGGGAAAATTAACGTTTTTTCACATAAAAATGTATATTTAGTTCAAGAAATATACGTGTTCAGCTTAAAAAAGTTCATTCTGCGAAGATATTCAAATTTTAAGAATAAATGTCCGTTTTTCTCAGGAAAATGCACATTTTGTCCACAGAATTTCGGTATTAAGTGAGGTGAAGCAAGAGAGGATGACCTTTAAGGTGTGTCATGCAAGGTGTGGAAGCAAGGTCACCTGGTTGACTCAACTCTCACTCCACCTACCTTCAACCCTGGTGGCCTTTTATGCTGCCGGAGGGCTCTTGATCCCAGGCATTGGACCTGCCCTCACCACTTCCCCCATCCACGCCTGCTGGAAGCTGGATTAGAGTTGTTCAGCTTGTTCAGTTTGTTCAGCTTGTTCAGCTGAACAGAGGCAGCTTTAGCTTACACAGCTTCCGTGGGACAACATTGAGAGCAAGAATCCTAAGATCTTATATATAAAGAAATTCACCAAGTTCCAAAAGAACTGGAAAAAATGATGAAAGAACTGAAAAAACAGAGAAAAAGTAGGAAAAAAGTGGAAAAAGAACTGGAGAAAGAACTGTATGAGGAACTGGGAAAAGAGTCTGATGTGTTGGACTACGGCAAATTGCTTCAGACTTAATGACGTGAGCACCAGGCGAATGTTAATGTTTATAATGGTGAGTGAGATGATTGTGTTACATAGAGGAGTGAGGTGATTGTATTATATAGAAGAGTGAGGTGATTGTTATATAGAGGAGTGAGGTGATTGTATTATATAGAAGAGTGAGGTGATTGTTATATAGAGGAGTGAGGTGATTGTATTATATAGAAGAGTGAGAAGATTCTGTTATATAGAGGAGTGAGGTGATTGTGTTACATAGAGGAGCGAGGTGATTGTTATATAAAGGAGTGAGGTGATTGTGTTATATAGAGGAGTGAGGTGATTGTGTTATATAGAGGAGTGAGAAGATTCTGTTATATAGAGGAGTGAGGTGATTGTGTTACATAGAGGAGCGAGATGATTGTTATATAGAGGAGTGAGGTGATTGTGTTATATAGAGGAGTGAGGTGATTGTGTTATATAGAGGAGTGAGGTGATTGTGTTATATAGATGAGTGAGGTGATTGTGTTATATAGAGGAGTGAGGTGATTGTGTTATGTAGAGGAGTGAGGTGATTGTGTTATATAGAGGAGTGAGGTGATTGTGTTATACAGAGGAGTGAGGTGATTGTGTTATATAGAGGAGTGAGGTGATTGTGTTATACAGAGGAGTGAGGTGATTGTGTTATATAGATGAGTGAGGTGATTGTGTTATATAGAGGAGTGAGGTGATTGTGTTATATAGAGGAGTGAGGTGATTGTGTTATATAGAGGAGTGAGGTGATTGTATTATACAGAGGAGTGAGGTGATTGTTATATAGAGGAGTGAGGTGATTGTGTTATGTAGAGGAGTGAGGTGATTGTGTTATATAGAGGAGTGAGGTGATTGTGTTATATAGAGGAGTGAGGTGATTGTGTTATATAGAGGAGTGAGGTGATTGTGTTATATAGAGGAGCGAAATGATTGTTATACAGAGGAGTGAGGTGATTGTGTTATATAGAGGAGCGAGGTGATTGTTATATAGAGGAGTGAGGTGATTGTGTTATATAGATGAGTGAGGTGATTGTTATATAGAAGAGTGAGGTGATTGTGTTATGTAGAGGAGTGAGGTGATTGTGTTATATAGAGGAGTGAGGTGATTGTTATATAGAGGAGTGAGGTGATTGTGTTATATAGAGGAGTGAGGTGATTGTGTTATACAGAGGAGTGAGGTGATTGTTGTATAGAGGAGTGAGGTGATTGTGTTATATAGAGGAGTGAGGTGATTGTTATATAGAGGAGTGAGGTGATTGTGTTATGTAGAGGAGTGAGGTGATTGTGTTATATAGAGGAGTGAGGTGATTGTTATATAGAGGAGTGAGGTGATTGTGTTATATAGAGGAGTGAGGTGATTGTGTTATATAGAGGAGTGAGGTGATTGTTATATAGAGGAGTGAGGTGATTGTGTTATGTAGAGGAGTGAGGTGATTGTGTTATATAGAGGAGTGAGGTGATTGTGTTATATAGAGGAGTGAGGTGATTGTGTTATATAGAGGAGTGAGGTGATTGTGTTATATAGAGGAGTGAGGTGATTGTGTTATATAGAGGAGTGAGGTGATTGTGTTATATAGAGGAGTGAGGTGATTGTTATATAGAGGAGTGAGGTGATTGTGTTATATAGAGGAGTGAGGTGATTGTTATATAGAGGAGTGAGGTGATTGTGTTATATAGAGTGAGGTGATTGTTATATAGAGGAGTGAGGTGATTGTGTTATATAGAGGAGTGAGGTGATTGTGTTATATAGAGGAGTGAGGTGATTGTGTTATACAGAGGAGTGAGGTGATTGTTATATAGAGGAGTGAGGTGATTGTGTTATATAGAGGAGTGAGGTGATTGTGTTATATAGAGGAGTGAGGTGATTGTGTTATACAGAGGAGTGAGGTGATTGTTATATAGAGGAGTGAGGTGATTGTGTTATGTAGAGGAGTGAGGTGATTGTGTTATATAGAGGAGTGAGGTGATTGTGTTATACAGAGGAGTGAGGTGATTGTTATATAGAGGAGTGAGGTGATTGTGTTATACATAGGAGTGAGGTGATCGTATGTGAGTTGAGTATGAAGACACAATCTGCCTAAACCAATTTTTATCCTGACAACGTTTCGCTCCGTGTAGTGTGGCTTTACTGCCGAAACGTTCAGGCAGTTAAGATACCCAGCTGCTCCACAAGTCTCGTATTTCCTGAGCGAAACGTTGCCGCTGGTAAAAACGTGTCCTGGATGCTATATTTTTATACCCACTCATCGCATGTGTGAGTTAATTACAACAAATTCTCTGACAAAATTTTATAGTTTTTTTTTTGAAAATTACGATTGATGAAGGACGTCTGAAAATTGAATAACATTTATCGTGAAGACCATCTCTTGTGTTATTCAATTCTGGATGACTTTTTTTTTTTAAGTCGAATTAACAAATAATCGCTTTGTAAGAAAGTTTACTGTATATTATGAGAGAGGAGCTGTATGAGAAAGCTTACTGCGTATAATAAGAAAGGAGCTTCATAAGAAAGCTTACTGTATATAATAAGAAAGGAGCTTCATAAGAAAGCTTACTGTATATAATAAGAAAGGAGTTTACTGCTTGCTACCAGACAGCTTTGTAAGAAGCGTGACTACTTCCCTGTCTGCACTTTTCACTCTTTATGGATTTCATCCCTCTCCCTGAATACACATTTCAATAGCCATCTTGATGTAAAAATCTTTCGGCGACGCAGAGGCGTACTGCAAGACCACACAGCTTTACTGGTATTGGGAGAGCGTCTAGAGTCACTGAATTTCCAATGGAGAAGCGGACTTTCTCTCCAACGTCTGAGGATGCATCAGACTTCCAGGGCTGCAGGAGGACATCCCAGAGATCTGACATGCTCTGCACGTAAAGGAAATCGGGAACAGCCTTAAATGTTGAATTCTGAGATTGAGGGCGCAGTTGTCTACGCTGATTTCAATGCTCCTTCTTTTAAAGCGATGCTCTCTTTGGGTGCCGGAGAAAGACACAGGTGTCCAAAATGAGGTTTTGTTTACTCAAGGATTTTGCTCTAAACTGAACTATCACAAGGCGTCGAAAGAAAGGTTTGTTTTCCACGCTTCGGTCATGGTCCACAAGGCTGTCCAAGTTTCCGGCTTTTGTTTGGTTTATGAACCCACATGGTCAAAATCCTAGAATAATGTAGAGAATTAGTATCCCAGGATAAACCAGGATAACCTAGAGGGTTAGAATATAAGGATAACCCAAAAATGGGCAGTCGGCGTGGCTTATTTCCATTGGGTTCATTTGGACCAACTTTCTGTTAGGTGAACACGTGTGAGGAAACACGCCCCTCGTCTCCACCCACCGCTGGATCGAACTCCAGACCCATGGGCTGTAAGCCAAAAACGTTAACACAGAGACACGAGCCATTCAAATGGTTATTCGTTTGAACTTTGAGGAGTAAACGTCGCTGTCTCTCCTCAGATATGAACGTTCAAGTTTTTTCTGTGTACCTCTTTCTTATCTGAACTTTTATGCAAAGGAAAGGATTCGATTTCGTTGTCTGTAAATTTAAGTTTATAAATTAATTACGTTATTGTCATTATATCATTTCTCCGTAAGCCTTACGTGTCGTAAGAGGTACTTAAAATGCAGGGAGCAAGTGGCTTTTGTTTCTTCTCTTCCAGGTTATTCTGCCTTGGTGGGAGACGGCCGGTGTGTTAAAAAAATAATAATATCTGTATGTAAGCGTTAAATCCACAGGGACCTTACAGACCCTATGGAATGGATGGTAAACAGTCTCAGTCTGAAGAGAGAGGGATTCGAGACCTTTTCTTCTTGAGCATCAATGAGTCCCTTTTAAAAGCAAGGTTTCTAACAATAGCTTCTTTCAACACCTGCACTTCTCCTTCCTCCCTGGTCAAGTGTCAAGGGTGTACAGACACAAATGTTCCTTGACAAATGTCTGAAGGAAGACCAGAGTTATAATTCTAACTCACTTGAGACATACATTAAGAGTACTAAGAGGTATTGTCATTATTTCCGTATGTGCTTCCAGGTACTGGAAGTTCTGGCTGTCAATAAGTATAATATTTACGTCCTCTACAGGTCAAGTGAAGACCTTCAGGGAGACAAGTATTGTAGCCCTTTGGGCAGAAACTATGTCTACTTCCTTGTTTGGCAGTAGCTCTGCCCACTCCCTTGTTTGGCAGTAATTATGTCTTATTCCTTGTATGAGAGCAACTATGTCTGCTTTCTTGAATGACAGTTATTATGCTTCCTTGTTTGGCACTAGCTTTGCCTACTTCCTTGTTTGGCACTAGCTTTGCCTACTTCCTTGTTTGGCACTAGCTATGTCTATTTTCCTGGTCTCTGTGTTAAGTGAAACAAACCATCGGTCAGACACAACAGGGGAAACTACCCTAATTTAAATTTATATCGAGAAACATTAGCACCTGTGTCGTATTATTGATTATTTACAGAAATTACGAAAGCGCTCAGAATTTAACTAATTTTTTCACAATGGTTGTTTTGTATATATATATATATATATATATATATATATATATATATATATATATATATATATATATATATATATATATATATATATATATATATATATATTATATATATATATATATATATATATATATATATATATATATATATATATATATATATATATATATTATATAGGGAAGTACCACCTCTATAGCTGGATATATATAATGTAATCAAAATCTTTGTGTGAGCTGCTAACCCAGTTATAGCCTCTGTTCTTCTTTTTTTTACGTATATGAGACTAATATGGGTCAGATCTAAGGTCAAACCTGCTACGAGAAAAAAAAAAAAGCTTAGCATTACCAGAGTAACAAGAGACTAGAAAAAAAAAACAGAATTTTTCCCGTTAGACGTCAACGTCAACAGTAATAGTGTGTTTACCTGTTGACAAGCTGAATGCTTTGCATCCAAGGAGTTGGAGATGTTCTCGAACCCTAATAATAATAATAATAATAATAATAATATTAATAATAATACAAAAATTATTAATTAATTAATAATAATAATAATAATAATAATAATAATAATAATAATAATAATAATAATAATAATAATAATAATAATAATAATAATATTATTATTATTATTATTATTATTATATAATATCTTAATGTGTCATACAGCACCTGTGGAATGGGATACAGTCAGGAATGATTGAAGGAAGGGGAGAACATCTTTAGTTCCTTTGATCAAGAGCCTTCACAACCAGGCTGAAGGGACCTTTACCTCCCACCCGCTCCTTGATAGGACACTATCCTACAGGATGGATTCGCCGGAAATGACTGTATGAGTCAGTGTCTTCCCGTCCACAAAACGGCTGTATGACGGCGTCTTTCCGTCCAGGAAATCGAATGAACACGTTTACAGGATGAACAGAGGATGAGAGAATTTGTTCAACACCGTCTCAGATCTCTCCATTTTGAATTTAAATTTCAACATTTCTTGCCTGCGGACGATCCTCTTATTCTCCCTTGGTATTCAGGGAATGAACAGCGCCTGTGAGCGTTGTATAGAAGACAGTGGAGCAGACTTGCTCAGAATGCAGCTCTTGGGGGTTTAGTTTTTAATAACATCCAAGGTTAACAATAAAGTTCAGGACGCTCGTGTGTTGATTGATAATAAACCAGTACCAGGGGCAGCAAATGCCAGGTCCAGGACCAATACCAAGTCCTTCAAGTGGCCAGGTGACCCAAGTCTCATGGACGCGCCGCCATCTTGCACAAAATGTTGACATTGGGATCAGTAAGTTTATTCAGGCAGAGATACACATAAGTACAATTATCATACTTCGTGTTAATTACTTAGGATATCCCCCCAAAAAGTCAGATGTAATTTTTTCAACGTTTTTACCTGCTAACATTGTTTGATAACAGTTAAAATTACTTTCCAGATCAAAAGTGATACTTCTGAATCTCTAAGTCCCACGTTGATCAGCGATACATTACAAACGTCGGATTAAAACATACACTGAGGTCTACCAAATCTCAAGCAATATTGCAAGGATTTTATAAATCTTTTATTCTTCTCTCAGAAAGAGAGAGAGAGAGAGAGAGAGAGAGAGAGAGAGAGAGAGAGAGAGAGAGAGAGAGAGAGAGAGAGAGAGATGAAAAATAAAAACATTACCTCTAACACTAATGCGACAGAAGTATCGCCATGAAACATTAAAACTTAATATATCTGGACGACCCATGTGGCAACGGAGATTCCCGTTACAAGGGAAAGACTTTCACTCACACTGGCCCCGCCGTTAAGAACAAGATTATCACTATCATGAATAACATCGTCCGAGTTTCACATAATAAGTAAATTATCAGCATTTATATAGACTTCAGAAATACTACATATATATATATATATATATATATATATATATATATATATATATATATATATATATATATATATATATATATATATATATATATATATATATATATATATATATATATATATATATATATATATATATATATATATATGTATGTATATATATATATATATATATATATATATATATATATATATATGTATATATATATATATATATATATATATATATATATATATATATATATATATGTATATATATATATATATATATATATATATATATATATATATATATATATATATATATATATATATATATATATATATATATATATGATATATATCATGTATATCCTATATATATGATATATATCATATATATCATATATATATGATATATATCATATATACATACATATATTCATACGCACATATTATATTTCTGTGTAAAATGGTTGCTGGGTTTACGAGGCTAAATTAATATATCTTGCGACAGCGTTTGACAGGTTTTTCTTACCTTAAACATTTTTGTTAGTTTCCGTGTCAACACTGACACTTGCTGTGAGAAATAAGTATATTGTAATTGTTACAATCCATCAGAAGAGTCGTAAAATTTGTTGTATTCTAATGAGGAAACTGGAGTAACAGGTCGATTTCTTGGCCGATATTTGTATGAGGTGGTGACTGGGTTGATGGTAGGCTGGTTGGCTGGTGGTAGGAGGCTGGTAGACTGTAAGTAGATGGAGAAAAGCTGATAGGCTGAGAGAAGGCTAGTAGGCTAGTGGGATGTGGCTGGTAGAGGTTGGTAGGCCGATAGGACGACAGAAAGCTGGTAGGGGACTGGTAAGCTGGTAGAAGGAGACTGACAGGAGACTGGTAGGCTGGTAGAAGGAGGCTTGCAGGAGACTGGTAAGCTGGTAGAAGGAGGCTGACAGGAGACTGGTAGGCTGGTAGAAGGAGACTGACAGGAGACTGGTAGGCTGGTAGAAGGAGGCTGGCAGGAGACTGGTAGGCTGGTAGAAGGAGGCTGGCAGGAGACTGGTAAGCTGGTAGAAGGAGGCTGACAGGAGACTGGTAGGCTGGTAGAAGGAGGCTGGCAGGAGACTGGTAAGCTGGTAGAAGGAGGCTGGCAGGAGACTAGTAGGCTGGTAGAAGGAGGCTGGCAGGAGACTGGTAAGAGGCTGGTGTTGAGATCTGGATTGTTAAGAGTCATATGCCAAGGTCTGAGCATCCGGAAGGCAGGCGAGGGGCGGCACCCGCTGTTCTTCAGCACTGTGTGGCAACCATGCCATGTACACACCCAACTCAAAACTCCCTTGATGAACATGGTCAGTTTCTTTTATCAGGTTTCTATTTATTCTCAGTAAAAAAATGATGAAAATACCGCACGTTTAAAAATGACGAACAGTAGCTCTGAGATTGACATTTAAGAATGACTGGAATACATTGCAAAATGCTTCAAAAAGAACTCTTTATTTAAGTTATAAAACACAATCTTAGGTACCCCATTGAAAATAGAAGTGTTAGTAGGTGCCTGGCATGGGTCAGTAAGACCATTAAGTCTTAATAATGAAGGAAAAGGGAGCCTTATTGCGGAGACGCTTCGCTAACCAGTGCCTTATTAATGAACTACTGTGCATAATGCATGAGACGGTAGAAATGGTGAGGTAGTAGGTCGAGGGGGATCAGTCCCACGGTTTTGAAAAGAGATATACAGTCCAACAGTCTTGAATAATCAGAAGAGAAGTGTATAATCTAAGTGAGACATTACTGATGATATATAGAGCTGTAATAAAGCCTGTGGAGTCCCTGTTACTCATATTTCTTAACATAATCTGTTAGCCTCATTGCGCATGCTTGGACTCCCTTGTCTCGGCTTCAGATTTCTACTTACATTGACTTCCAAGTCTTTTTCATATTCTGTACAAGCAAGCGTTGCATCATTAATGTTCTAAGAATGAGAGATATTTTTTATTCCTAATGGATATGAATTTGATGTTATCCACATTGAACTGCATCTGCTACTTCTCGGTCCACAAAATCAGTTTGTCATAATCTTTTAACACAATAGTATCTTTCTTACTACGAATCTACTATTCGTTTAGCGAATTTACTCATGTAACTCGTCTGGGTTATTAATGTTAACTATAAACAACGAATGACGTGAAACTGATCATTGGGGAATGTCACTTGGGACTGGTCAACCTGGAGGCTGTTCCGGGGTTCGGCAGCCCTGCCACCTGGTCCTCAACCAGCCTTCCAGGTGGATCAGGGCCTGATCAACCAGGCTGTTACTGCTGGCTGCACGAAATCCGACGTACGAACTACAGCCTGGCTAAGCGGGCGCTGACTTTAGTACCTGTCCAGTTCCCCCTTGAAGACAGCCAAGGGTCTGTTGATAATATGTATGATGGGAGGCTGTTGAAGAGTCTTGGGCTCCTGACACTGTGATTTCACCTCATTTATGCAAACCCTCAACTTTCCATAGCTTGGCCATGCCTTGATCCATGACAGAATTTTACCTCTCCTATGGGACACCTATCTTTATTGGGGAAACGTTTTGCAAGCTTTGTCATTCCAGTACCAATCCAATATCGGATTGATAAAGCCACTGTTAGGCGAAACGTCTCCACAATAAGATACCCAAGTGTTGCACAAGTGTCTTGTTCAGTTTTCTAAATCATGTAATATTTTCTCTTCAATACCATGAGCAGCTTCCTTCTTTATCAGTCTTTTGTCTGGGATTCTATCAGTAATTTGCTGTACAGTAATCTTACTTTATCAGTAATCTTACTGCAGTGTTCCGTGTGGTCTTGCGTGTTCTTCTATCAGAGAAAGATAACGTTGATCAGTGTTGGCTGAAGTGTATGAGTTTAACACACAGTCCAGCCAACACTGGGATGTACGTTGCTTTCTAAGACTGGTTCACTGACTGATTTATTGGTTCATTGACTGATTGATCGATTGGTTGACTGACTTAGTGCTTCATTTTGTTGACTTATTAGTTAAGTGACTGACTGATTACTTCAGTGACTTGCTTATTGACTAATAACTTGACGAGATGACTGATTGACTGATTAGTTGGTTGATTGACTGGTTGATTGCAGTAATCTCTGTGTCTCACTCTCCACAAATCCCTCCAGGAAAACACTGAGATATTTATTATTATTATTATTATTATTATTATTATTGCTATTATTATTATTATTATTATTATTATTATTATTATTATTATTATTATTATTATTATTATTATATTATTATTATTGTTATTATTATTATTATTATTATTATTATTATTATTATTATTATTATTATTATTATTATTATTATTATTATTATTACTACTACTACTACTACTACTAATCTCATTATTTTGAAGAGCGATAAGCACGTAGGGGTCACACAGCGACCGGGGAACGGGAGATAATCAGATTTGATCCAAGAATAAAAGTAGGCTCAATTCCTTGGATCAAGAACCCTACACCACTCAGACTGAAGTCAGTGGCCAGTTATCCGCCTCTCTCATAACTTTGTTATCTGTAACTAACAAAGTTATCAGGTTAATAACAAAGTTATCAGACTAATAACAGACTCAGGCAACAAAATTTCGGGAGACGATGTTATTGCTGCGGATTTCTTTTAATACTTTCTCAACCTTCCTTTTCTCTCTATAATTATCTTCACTTTTTCTACAATTTTTATGTATTTATATATATTTTTATATTAATTTTTTTTTCGAAAATTTTATATATACTTTATATATATTTTTATGTACTTTATATATTTTCTATAATTTTCTATACGTTTCTACACTTTCTATTCTTTCTGTATTTTTATATGTTTTTATATACATTCTATATTATATTTTTTTTATATTTTATATACTTTCGATACTTTCTATAATTTTATATATTCTAAATACTTTTCAATATTTCCTATACTTTTATATACTTTGTATATCTCCTATATCTTAAATATATCTAGTTACTGGGGTGAAAAAAGTTATAATCAGTGACCTTTATCTGCCAACTGAGGTCAAGGAAGAGAAGTGTGGCCATGTCATTCCCGGAAAAGTTGAGCTCTACCTCTTGGGTTGTGACACACTTCAGGTGGGTGACCCGTGGCTCAGTGGCTAGGTTATTGCACACAACCGAATGGTACCCGGTTCGAGCACCGGGTGGAATTAGTCATACACCTGCTGCCCCTGTTCACCTAGCAGTAAGTAGGTACCTGGGTGTTGGTCGCCTTACACCTGCTGCCCCTATTCACCTAGCAGTAAGTAGGTACCTGGGTGATGGTCGCCTTACACCTGCTGCCTCTATTCACCTAGCAGTAAGTAGGTACATAGGTGTTAGTGGCCTTACACCTGCTGCCTCTATTCACCTAGCAGTAAGTAGGTACCTAGGTGTTGGTCGCCTTACACCTGCTGCCTCTATTCACCTAGCAGTAAGTAGGTACCTGGGTGTTAGTGGCTTTACACCTGCTGCCCCTGTTCACCTAGCAGTATGTACGTACCTAGGTGTTAGGAGACTTGACTCCATTTGATGCAAATGAGGGGCTCTAGATCCAAGGAATTATAACTGACCTACTCTTATATGGCAACCCGACCAGAGAAGCGAAGGATGGTACCATGGTGCCTCATGGCAGCAGGGAAGTGCAGGATGATACCATGGTGCCTCATGGTAGCAGAGAAATGCAGGATGGTCTGGAGCTATGGTAGCAGTGTATACGCTGCAGGAGGATACCATGGTAGTAGGGAAGTGCAGGAGTGTACCCATGGTATCAGGAAAGTGCAGCATGGGACTGATAAAACTCCTGGTTCCCTTTTACGTCCTCACCCACCATTAATTAACAATCATTGTTTTAATTACCATAGTTAAATACCATTACCATTGTTAAATTCAAACGTTCTCCTGAGGAGAAATGTGCTCCTTCATCCATAATGTATTTACTATTACGCAGCTTTATGTGTGCTGAGTCTGGATGCCTAGCTGAGAGAGACCTCAGAGTCCTAGTACCTAGTAAATCCAGTACTTTAGGTGATTCACCTGTCGGGGACGCACTCTGTCCCTGGAAGGACGGAAGACTCTTAGCGTGGGGCTATCCATGCATGTCTTCTCTATCTGACACCTCCATCCAGCATAGTGTTGAATCACAGGAGAGGTGCTACTGATCATAGGGAAGAACACAGAGACTTGGACCATTGGGAATATTTTCTTCCAGTAGGATTAGAGGGACTCTTGGACCATGAGGAAAACGGCCAGCTTACTTCCTAGCTTCCAGGCTCGTCGACACCACTAGGGAACCAAGGGCTGTCACCGTCCTGTTCCAGCGTCTCAAGGTGGCCATCCAGAGGGGTAATGCCTGCTGAATTCTCGAGAGATGATATAATACTTAATGAGAGCGGTTTGCTAGGAGTATATTAGTAGATACAAGAGTGATGCGTAGAATTCAAATGTGCTTGGTTTTAGAGGGGCGATTGATGTTTTAGATTATTATTTAGTAGAAGCTAAAATAAGAGGAAGAGGTCGTTGGGATACAAGACAGTCAACAGTTGGCAAGAGCGAGGTGAAAGTTTATAAATTAAAGGAGGAAATAGGGTATGATATAAGCATTATTGGGAGAAAGGTGAGTCAGTGACGAAGAGCTCCAGGAAGGATGAGGTTAGATTTAAGATTGATGTGAATGACCAGTGAAAGGTCACCACATCCGTGAGTAGATGTATAATGATACTGTGACAACACACATGAAAGGACACTTAAAGATCTTCATCTGATGCGTTTCGGCCACGAGACCTTCATTTAGAGTGACCAAGGTCCCAGGACCGAATTGTAGCCAACAAAGATGTCTCGTAAGCACTTGTGTCCTCTCATCCACAGTTCCATCTTGTTGACGTCTCAGTGGTGCTGGTGTCACCATGAACCAATTCTCCACTCACACAAATCTCTTATTTCATTTCTCATAACCAATAAAGTAATATATGGGTCTCAAAGTTATTTCTTCTACATTATTATTGGTATTTTTATTAGTAGTATTAATTTGGAGTGGTAGTCTCAGGGGTAAGTATTGTTTCATACTATGGAACAATGCTCTTCTCCAGACTGAGGGACTGACCACCTCAAAACTTTAAGGGTGATGGACTGATTACATCGTCTTCAAGTATCTTCTGCTTCTATCAACTTTTCTGTACTTGACTGAAGAAGCCTACTGTGTAGGCGAAACGTTTCACAATAAAGATACCTAACTGTTGCATATGTGTCTTACCTAACAGTCTCAGGGGTCAGTTAGCCCCAGCAGTGGTGAAGGCTCGATCCTTCGTTAGGTGAATCCTACTTCCTACTTGACAATTATATATTTACTGCATATGCAACACGTAGGACAGCAATTATTCTGCTATAATTGCTTATTTTTTCTAGCGTTTAAATTCATTATGAGCGTTTATGAAGGTCAAATAGATTATAGGCGTGAGTTAGTAAAAGATAAACATCGACTCACGAAGCTGTGTACACTGTGGAAAGTAGAGTAATGTGTCAGGGTCAGTAGAAGTGTGTTTACCTCCCCACCACGGCACGATACTCTACCTTGCTGCCCACCGGGGCACGATACTCTACCTTGTTGCCCACCTGGGCACGATACTCTACCTTGTTGCCCACCAGGGCACGATACTCTACCTTGCTGCCCACCAGGGCACGATACTCTACCTTGTTGCCCACCAGGGCACGATACTCTACCTTGCTGCCCACCGGGGCACGATACTCTACCTTGTCTGCCCACCAGGGCACGATACTCTACCTTGCTGCCCACCACGGCACGATACTCTACCTTGCTGCCCACCAGGGCACGATACTCTACCTTGCTGCCCACCAGGGCACGATACTCTACCTTGCTGCCCACCAGGGCACGATACTCTACCTTGCTGCCCACCAGGGCACGATACTCTACCTTGCTGCCCACCGGGGCACGATACTCTACCTTGCTGCCCACCGGGGCACGATACTCTACCTTGTCTGCCCACCGGGGCACGATACTCTACCTTGCTGCCCACCGGGGCACGATACTCTACCTTGCTGCCCACCGGGGCACGATACTCTACCTTGCTGCCCACCGGGGCACGATACTCTACCTTGCTGCCCACCGGGGCACGATACTCTACCTTGCTGCCCACCAGGGCACGATACTCTACCTTGCTGCCCACCGGGGCACGATACTCTACCTTGCTGCCCACCACGGCACGATACTCTACCTTGCTGCCCACCAGGGCACGATACTCTACCTTGCTGCCCACCAGGGCACGATACTCTACCTTGCTGCCCACCACGGCACGATACTCTACCTTGTCTGCCCACCAGGCACGATACTCTGCCTTGCCTGCCCACCAGGGCACGATACTCTACCTTGCCTGCCCACCAGGGCACGATACTCTACCTTGCCTGCCCACCAGGGCACGATACTCTACCTTGCCTGCCCACCAGGGCACGATACTCTACCTTGCCTGCCCACTAAGGCACGATACTCTACCTTGCCTGCCCACCAGGGCACGGTACTCTACCTTGCTGCCCACCAGGGCACGATACTCTACCTTGTCTGCCCACCAGGGCACGATACTCTGCCTTGCCTGCCCACCAGGGCACGATACTCTACCGTGCCTGCTCACTAGGGAACGATACTCTACCTTGCCTCCCCACCAGGGCACGATACTCTACCTTGCCTGCCCACTAGGGCACGATACTCTACCTTGCCCGCCCACCAGGGCACGGTACTCTACCTTGCCTGCCCACCAGAGCACGGTACTCTACCTTGTCTGCCCACCAGGGCACGATACTCTGCCTTGCCTGCCCACCAGGGCACGATACTCTACCTTGCCTGCCCACCAGGGCACGATACTCTACCTTGCCTGCCCACTAGGGCACGATACTCTACCTTGCCTGCCGACCAGGGCACGGTACTCTACCTTGCCTGCCCACCAGGGCACGGTACTCTACCTTGCTGCCCACCAGGGCACGATACTCTACCTTGTCTGCCCACCAAGGCACGATACTCTGCCTTGCCTGCCCACCAGGGCACGATACTCTACCTTGCCTGCCCACCAGGGCACGATACTCTACCTTGCCTGCCCACCAGGGCACGATACTCTACCTTGCCTGCCCACCAGGGCACGATACTCTGCCTTGCCTGCCCACCAGGGCACGATACTCTACCTTTCCTGCCCACCAGGGCACGATACTCTACCTTGCCTGCCCACCAGGGCACAATACCTCATCAACTTAGATCAAATGATTGGGTTTAACTACCGTGGTCTGCATCTGGGTCATTATAGTTGCAAGTCAAGTGTTACCTCTCCTCAAGGAAGGTTCCTTGATGTTGGTGAGGGGCTCTTGATCTAGGGAATTGGATCTGTGCTCCAGTTCCCTGAATTAAGCCAGAATACCTTCCACATTTCCCTCACAGGCGCTGCATAATCCTTGATTCCAATAATAATAATCAACTGTTAACTATCATATATATATTATATATGTATATATATATATATATATATATATATATATATATATATATATATATATTATATATGTATATATATATATAATGTCGTGCCGAATATGTGAAACTGGTCAATTAGCAAGAAATCATTTAAAACTAAGTCCTTTCTAAAATTTTCTCTTATACGTTTAAAGATATATTTTTTTCATTAATGTTAATGTAAAAATTTATAATTTTGCACCAAAAGAACCTTAGAAAACTTACCTAACCTTATTATAAATAGAACAATTTATTTTAGCATAACCCAACTAAATATATTTTAGATTTGTTTACAATAATTTAATACTAAAGAAACACAGTGAAATATATTTTTTTCGTTAGATTCAGAATGAGTTTGGGGAAATTATTGCATACACAAATTTTCACTTGTCCTATATGGCAAGATGAGCGTTGCTATTTAAGCCAAGATCGCAAGTTCTGCCTATTCGGCACGACATATATATATATATATATATATATATATATATATATATATATATATATATATATATATATATATATATATATATATATGCAAGGAATTCGCAAGAGCAGGCGAAATATACACAAACACTGAGCTCTGGCTGAAGGAGACTCGAACCTACGAACCTTGGAACAAGGTACGCATTGCTTTACCAATCTACCCACACTGGACCAATTCCTTGGAGTCCAGCTTGCGCTAGACTTTGATCCAAGGCAGCCAGCTTTCAGGGAGAAGGCTTACAGCTTTTCATCTCATTCCCTGCATGCATCAGCCTTATTAGAGATATTAACAATGCAAGGAATTCGCAAGAGCAGGCGAAATATACACAAACACTGATCTGCCGTGCTGAAAATGTAAAACTGGTCAATTAGCAAGAACTCGTTTAAAATTAAGGCCTTTCTAAATTTTTCTTTTATATGTTTAAAGATATATATTATTCATTAATTTTAGTGTAAAAATTTTTAATTTTGCTCCAAAAGAATCTTAGAAAACTTTTTTTTTTTTCAACACACCGGCCATATCCCACCGAGGCAGGGTGGCCCAAAAAGAAAAACGAAAGTTTCTCTTTTTAAATTTAGTAATTTATACGGGAGAAGGGGTTACTAGCCCCTTGCTCCCGGCATTTTAGTTGCTTCTTACAGTACGCATGGCTTACGGAGGAAGAATTCTGTTCCATTTCCCCATGGAGATAAGAGGAAATAAATAAGAACAAGAACTAGAAAGAAAATAGAAGAAAACACAGAGGGGTGTGTATATATACATATATATGCTTGTACATGTATGTGCAGTGTGACCTAAGTGTAAGTAGAAGTAGCAAGACGTACCTGAAATCTTGCATGTTTATGAGACAGAAAAAAGGACACCAGCAATCCTACCATCATGTAAAACAATTACAGGCTTTCGTTTTACACTCACTTAGCAGGACGGTAGTACCTCCCTGGGCGTTTGCTGTCTACCAACCTACTACCTAGAATAGGTTAAGCTATTTAATTTGCCAAGGAAATGGTGTATATCTACATTCTTGGGCATAAGACACAAAAAATCATCAACATATCTGAACCATTTAGCTCTATTAGGGGGGATTGTGTTAAGCAGCCTTGTTTCAAAAAATTCCATGTATAGGTTACTAAGAACAGGTGAAAGAGGATTCCCATTGCCATACCAAACTTCTGAGTGTAAAACTTATTATTGAACACAAATTTTGCATCAACAATGCAAAGTTTAATAAGTTTAATGATAGTAGGAACTGGCAATGGTAAATCATAATTAACGAGTTCTTCAGATAAGAAACTTAATAAATCATCAACAGGAACTTTCGTAAACAAGGAAGTAACATCAAAACTAACCATGTTAAAATCATTTAAGTCAGTCAAGGAGCTTAATTTATCAACTAAATCTGTTGTTTTTAACATTGAAGTTAGAAATTTTGCCAACAATAGGGCTCCAAATGTCAACAAGCCATTTGGATGATTTATATGAAACTGATCCTATGGAGCTAATAATTGGTCTGACTGGATTCCCTGGTTTGTGTGTTTTTATTAGTCCATACATGTAAGGTAAAGATGGATTAGTGGAAGTAAATTGTTTCATTAATTCATCTTTGCCATTCAGTATAAGTTTTATTGTACTGTAGCGTAAGCCAGTGTATCGTGGCTTCAATATTCTCCACTCACTGGCTTATATTCATTATTATTCACTCATTGGCTTATCTTCAGTAATCTTCACTCACTGGTTTATCACCAGTATTCTCCACTCACTGGCTTATCTCCAGTATTCTCCACACACTGGCTTAGCTTCAGTGCTCTCCACTCACTGGCTTGGCTTCAGTATTCTCCAGATTAAAAATTACTGTTTAGAGATCAGTTGTGGTCCCCAATAACCTTCAGAAATAAATTGCTTTTGTTTAAGAATAAAAATATAAGCTAGAAAAACTGGCCAAATAATTTTTTTAAACAGGATTGAGTTAGTTGTATTTAAGTCTAAATACACTATACAACTTCACTTTCAACTCAAGGATGATATATTAGACTACAGTTTTCTGTAGTCTAGAAATACATGGGTCATATCTATACTGCTGTGTATATGATGATCTGCTTCTTTGAAACTCCGTTTAGCATCATACACCAACATTGTGAAGGCAGTTGATGCAGAATCACACAGTTGCAACACTTGTCTCTCTCTCTCCACTCTAGAGATAAGCAGTCCACGTGTAATAATGAACGTTCAGTAAACTTACTTTGTTTCTAGTTGTTTCTTTACTATTTTTTTTACTTAAATTGAAGTTATGTATATAATATAAAGTTTATTGGGTAACTGGAAGATGGGAGGCCAACAGAGTTGATCCTGGGAAATAGGGGGATAGCCCGGATATCCTGGATGAGTCAAGGATCACAATGGAAGTAAGTCACTTTGACTTTTTTGGGTTGTCCTAGGTTTTCTACACATATGCTGCTATGTATGATAATCTATGTAACTGTATTTGTGTATACCTGAATAAACATACTTGCCCATCGCCAGCAACAAGTCACCACCTCCCATCTTCCCACTCACTGAAGAATATACAATATATATTCTCAAGAAGGTCCGTCGGTTCTCCCAGGACAGTGATTAATTTTTTTATCTTGGTTATTGAACAAACTGAAGGATGTTGAGAATATTTGTAAGTGTCGTGTTTATTTATATCAATAAGCTCTTATATCTGCATCGGTAAGTTTTATTTTGATATTTTATCCTTAATTCCACCAATAAAAGTAAGTGCGAAGCCATTTCACCTTTTGTCGAAATGTTATTTACTATTGTTGAATAAGAGGATTGAATACAAGGTCCATATATATCCCCTCCTTAACAAGGAAATACTAGAACTAGAGGCAGTGTACTCACCTAATTGTGGTTGCAGGGGTCGAGACTCAGCTCTTGGCCCCGCCTCTTCACTTGTCACTACTAGGTCCTCTCTTTCCCTGCTCCATGAGCATTTTCATACCTCGTCTTAAAGCTATGTATGGCTCCTGCCTCCACTACCTCACTTTCCAGACTATTCCACTTCCTGACAACCCTATGACTGAAGAAATACTTCCTAACATCCCTTTGACTCATCTGAGTTATCAACTTGCAAGTGTGACCCCTTGTTTCTGTGTCCCATCTCTGGAACATCCTGTGTGTGTGTGTGTGTGTGTGTGTGTGTGTGTGTGTGTGTGTGTGTGTGTTTGATTTCCAGGGGCAAAGTTGTGCTTGTGGTGTCCTGTCTTAACTATTTGTTCACCATTTAAATTAAAAAAAATCTATTAGTCAATCACTCTCTTCTTCTTCTTCTTCTTCTTCTTCTTCTTCTTCTTCTTCTTCTTCTTCTTCTTCTTCTTCTTCTTCTTCTTCATATTTTCATTATTTTTATTAAAAATTCTACTGACAATTGTTATGGCCAAGATTGGCTAATCTAAATTTTGATCAAAGATAATTAATTCCTTTGTGTTTAAGGCATGACAAGAGTGTAATAATTCTTTTCAAGGTTGAATATCAGGGGGTGGATGAGTCAAGGCAGGGAAGGCAGGGAAGGCAGGGAAGGCAGCGGAGGTAGGGGAAGGCAGGGAAGGTAACGGAGGCAGGGAAGGCATTGAAAGGAAGGAAGGAAGGGAAGGCATGGGGGAGGTGAGGTATTTAATAATAATAATAATAATAATAATAATAATAATAATAATAATAATAATAATAATAATAATAATAGTGATAATAATAATAATAATTATACTACTACTACTACTACTACTACTACTACTACTACTACTACTGCTGCTGCTACTACTACTACTACTAATAATAATAATAATGATTGTGCGAAGACGTTTCGATCTTGGTGGAGCTTCACCAAGCTCCATGAACAACACATCGTCATTTGCAAAACACATGCTGCTTGTCTCACGGATTCGTAATGACACGATTGCAGACAAATCATACCACGGGTTGAGTTAGAACCCGCGGGTTCTAACCCCACCCGTGGTATGGTTTACATGTAGCTTGCCATCCAACTGTTCTAGCTAATGACTTTCTACAGATTTTTTCCCTCGATACAGTCACTAAAAAACAAAAACAGGAAAATTCAATACCCGTATGTTTCTCAAGACTTTCTTCAGTCCCCTTCAGGTGATATACCAAGGAGCAAGTATGCTATGTATGTTGCTGTATAGTGTATAACAGAGGTTTTGTGAGCAGTGGTAAGACCCGGTGTTCCATGTATAGCACTGTTATAATTTGTAATGATTATACGGGTACTCGTATACCGTGATAATTTGGGAGGTGGAGCATGTCAGTTACACAAGTTATTCAGTTATATGGAGGTTAGAGAATTATAATGACATTAATTTTTTTTCAACAAACCGGCCGTCTCCCACCCAGGTAGGGTGACCTAAAAAAACACAAAGTCTTTTCTTTTTTTTTTTTTTTAAATTTAGTGATGTATACATGAGAAGGGGTTACTAGCCCCTTGCTCCCGGCATTTTAGTCGCCTCTTACGACACGCATGGCTTACGGAGGAAGAATTCTGTTCCGTTTTCTCATACGGAGATGGAAATATTATAGAGGGAATTAGATCATTTTCAATGATAGGGGCTAGTAAATATAGAAACAGAAAGGTACATCATAGCATATTTACACAGAGATGTGTGTATATCAGTGTAAATACGGTGAGAGTTAACTTTAATATATTTTTAGGGAGTGAAGTATTCTTAATCACCCTCGTGTAGTAGATAGGCTTTAAACCACATCAGCCAACCAAAAATCTATATACTTATAGAAATTGCAATGAGACTCACATTCTCTGCTTTTATCTCCTAAAATAATTTTGTTATAACTTCAATTTTGAGCAAAAATAATCGATTACCTATTGAAGATACATGAACGAGGAGGCTACAAAAACACTACAGAAATATTACAAGTAAATACAGGCGAGTTTCCACTTAAGAATCCTAGGTGTTATGTGACTTTACATAATCTTTTTACATGAGAGGTGAAGGTGAAGGGCTCTTCATCCATGGAATTTGAGCTATCCCCCCACACATGGGATCAAATCTGATTACCTTTCATTCCTCAGGAGCGGCTTGACCCATACGAATTTAGTGCTTCTTGATGTATACTTCTGTGTTCGTATTCCTCAGTAAGAGGTGTACAGAATCTAGGTTAATGTTAACGTCTCTGGGCTGCTGACTGAAAGCTAACCAACTCAGTTTCTCAGAAAGCTAATCAACAACTCACTTCCCTTGAAAGCTAATCAACAACTCACTTCCCTTGAAAGCTAATCAACAACTCACTTCCCTTGCAAGCTAATCAACAACTTAATTGCTTTGCTCAATACATGTTGAGTACTCCTTAAGTACTCGACCTGTAGGTCTAAGTTGCTAATGTATGTGTTTGTATAGCTGGAATTACGTACATAGTGATGCTTTAGCCTTCATAACTGTTCAGTATAAAGTAGTTTAGTTGGTAATGATATATGTGAAAGTGGTGGAGGGTGGTATTGTCAGCGCTACTGAGACTGATATAATCTCTCGTTGCCTCACTGAGTGCTGGAAGAGGGAGTTGTCAGTGCTACTGGGGCTGGTATAACCTCTCGTTGCCTCACTGAGTGCTGGAAGAGGGAGTTGTCAGCGCTACTGAGACTGATATAATCTCTCGTTGCCTCACTGAGTGCTGGAAGAGGGAGTTGTCAGTGCTACTGAGGCTGGTATAACCTCTCGTTGCCTCACTGAGTGCTAGAAGGTGGTGTTGTCAGCGCTACTGGGGCTGGTATAACCTCTCGTTGCCTCACTGAGTGCTAGAAGGTGGTGTTGTCAGCGCTACTGAGGCTGGTATAACCTCTCGTTGCCTCACTGAGTGCTAGAAGGTGGTGTTGTCAGCGCTACTGAGGCTGGTATAACCTCTCGTTGCCTCACTGAGTGCTAGAAGGTGGTGTTGTCAGCGCTACTGAGGCTGGTATAACCTCTCGTTGCCTCACTGAGTGCTAGAAGGTGGTGTTGTCAGCGCTACTGAGGCTGGTATAACCTCTCGTTGCCTCACTGAGTGCTAGAAGGTGGTGTTGTCAGCGCTACTGAGGCTGGTATAACCTCTCGTTGCCTCACTGAGTGCTAGAAGGTGGTGTTGTCAGCGCTACTGGGGCTGGTATAACCTCTCGTTGCCTCACTGAGTGCTAGAAGGTGGTGTTGTCAGCGCTACTGAGGCTGGTATAACCTCTCGTTGCCTCACTGAGTGCTAGAAGGTGGTGTTGTCAGCGCTACTGAGGCTGGTATAACCTCTCGTTGCCTCACTGAGTGCTAGAAGGTGGTGTTGTCAGCACTACTGAGGCTGGTATAACCTCTCGTTGCCTCACTGAGTGCTAGAAGGTGGTGTTGTCAGCGCTACTGAGGCTGGTATAACCTCTCGTTGCCTCACTGAGTGCTAGAAGGTGGTGTTGTCAGCGCTACTGAGGCTGGTATAACCTCTCGTTGCCTCACTGAGTGCTAGAAGGTGGTGTTGTCAGCGCTACTGAGGCTGGTATAACCTCTCGTTGCCTCACTGTAGTCACCCGTCCAGAAACCGATTATGTTAACAGGTGCGAAATAATAGCCAAGTTTATATTTTGTATTTTTGCATTGTTCCACGGTATATTGTTCCACGGTGTATTGTTCCACGCTGCTGTAACCTCGGCGCTGAGAGTTACCCAAGCAGGCTACGCATGAAGTATATTTTTTTTTATTTCTGATTACTTACATTTTTGCACCAAGAGTCATCCAATTCTTGACAGATCTAAAGAGGACAGAGGATGCCAAAGGTCAGTTTACTTAAAGATCGCTTTCATGAGCTGGTGTGAGACCTTTACCTGGCGACACAGAGGCCAGTCTTACTTTATGCTCTTGTCATTACCCGTATCTAGATTTATAATTTATAATTTTATTTTTTTGCATTCGCTCGACCTACATTAATTAGTAAACTGTTTCTGTACTTGTGTTTCTACATGTGACAGGCCAAACCTGACCATGTATACTGTTAAACGAAGCTACGAGAGATAACTTGCTTCTTCTTCTTCTTCTTCTTCTTCTTCTTCTTCTTCTTCTTCTTCTTCTTCTTCTTCTTCTTCTTCTTCTTCTTCTTCTTCTTCTTCTTCTTCTTCTTCTTCTTCTTCGTCAGGATATGTACAGTTTGCGTAGAGGTAAAAATAACTTTATCGTCAAACGATCATCCAAAGATTATTCGTCGTAAAAGCTTCTTAATAAGAAAGATGAGACAACAAGTGTGCCCCATTATAATTTTTTTCAATGAATTTAGAGAGTTCACAACCTTGGAGGTCAAAATCGAAGAACTTCAAGTGAAAATTTAGAAATTTTCCCTAAAAAAAAGAAAAAATAATTCAATTTTTTTTCTCCTCTGCCTCCATCTTTTTTCTTCTTTTTACCCCCCTACAGTTTTTTTCCTATTGCCTTGGAGACACGGAGGCCATGAGTGCCTTGTCGCCAGCCACTTACTGAGTGATGTTCGTGTCTAGGGGAGAAACATACTGTTAAACCGGTCTGGTGGTTCACCTTGCCTGAGTCGAGTGTTCCGTTACTACAACACTGAACCACTGCAAGAAGCACCACTGAAACGGGGACCACCGTAACGGGGACCACTGCAACGGGAACCACTGCAACGGGTACCACTGCAACAGGCACCACTGCAACGATAACTACTGCAACAAGCCACACTTTTCCCCCAGAACATGAGAAAACAGTAGAGATGTTTAGCTTCAAGACCCACTGAATGCAAGTTGGTCATCAAGGCAGAGGTTACCCTCAGCATTAACACACAAGCATACTTTACCTTCTTAAATAGAGATTAAAGTAATCTTTCAATGTATCTAAGAGATGCACACCTCTCAGTATACATACACTGATATACACTGATGTATATACCCTGAGGAAACTGTCTGAGGGTATCTAGGATTGATTGATTTACACTACTGTAATCTACATTACCTCGTAGATTACAGTAAAGCCAGGATGGCTACGGAGCATTACCTTCTTTCAGGAAATACTAATTCTAATTCTAGCTGAACTAGAGTTAGACGTTTCTAAAATAAATAGTCACATTAAAATGCCAAGATGTACATAGATGTTGCAATATGAAGGTGATATTTATTTCCTATAATTTACAAGGTCTTCTGGTTATGACAGAGAAGTCTGGAACAACGAAGATTTTTGGGAAGGTGAGCGTTGATATGTGGCTGCATGTATCACCTCTCGTGTGTCCTCTATGTGTGTGTTACTCTGCTGTAACACTGTAATGTACAGTACCTGTAAACTACAGGTAATGTACGTTGGTTGTGCAGCTTGTATTTCTGCACAGGCGAGAATGTAGCAAGTTGTAGCTTACAGTAGAGTACAGCCAGGATGGTTATGGAGTACCTCGGAGATTACAGTAGAGTACAGAATTCAAGGGGACGACTTGGTGCTCGTGAAGGTCTCTTGATCCAAGGAACTGAAGGTGATCCTCCCTTCCTGTAGGCTTATCGATTGTCTATAGACATAATACTACTGCTATTAATACTACTACTACTACTACTACTACTACTACTACTACTACTACTACTACTACTACTAATAATAATAATAATAATAATAATAATAATAATAATAATGATAATTTATATTATTACATAAGATTGTATTTCACATGGATGCTCTATAGTATACGAGAAAATTTACATGCAATATTTGTCCCTAAGGTCTCGCTGTTAAAGCTTCATTTTTCTCTACACTCTACTAAGTCCCACATAGTGGGAGCTATCAAATAACATTCGTCCCTGAGGTAACACTGTGTAAGATTCATTCTTCTCTACACTCTGCTAACCAGAGGAATGTTACCCCCTGACTCCCACAACACAACAGTAAACCAAGAGGCGGAACCGGTTCAGGGATCACCTGTGGTTCAGGGATCACCTGTGGTTCAGGGATCACCTGTGGTTCAGGGATCACCTGTGGTTCCGGGATCACCTGTGGTTCAGGGATCACCTGTGGTTTAGGGATCATCTGTGGTTCAGGGATCATCTGTGGTTCAGGGATCACCTGTGGTTCAGGGATCACCTGTGGTTCAGGGATCACCTGTGGTTTAGGGATCATCTGTGGTTCAGGGATCACCTGTGGTTCTGGGATCACCAGTGGCTCAGGGAACACTTGTGGTTCTGAGATCACCAGTTGTTCAGGGATCACTTGTGGTTCTGGGATCACCAGTGGCTCAGGGATCACTTGTGGCTCTGGGATCACCAGTGGCTCAGGGATCACTTGTGGCTCTGGGATCACCAGTGGCTCAGGGATCACTTGTGGTTCTGGGATCACCAGTGGCTCAGGGATCACTTGTGGTTCTGGGATCACCAGTGGCTCAGTGATCCCTTGTGGTTCTGGGATCACCAGTGGCTCAGGGATCACTTGTGGCTCTGGGATCACCAGTGGCTCAGGGATCACTTGTGGTTCTGGGATCACCAGTGGCTCAGGGATCACCTGTGGTTCAGGGATCACCAGTGGCTCAGTGATCCCTTGTGGTTCTGGGATCACCAGTGGTTCAGGGATCACTTGTGGCTCTGGGATCACCAGTGGCTCAGGGATCACTTGTGGTTCTGGGATCACCAGTGGTTCAGGGATCACTTGTAGCTCTGGGATCACCAGTGGCTCAGGGATCACTTGTGGTTCTGGGATCACCAGTGGCTCAGGGATCACTTGTGGCTCTGGGATCACCAGTGGCTCAGGGATCACTTGTGGTTCTGGGATCACCAGTGGCTCAGGGATCACCTGTGGTTCAGGGATCACCAGTGGCTCAGGGATCACCTGTGGTTCAGGGATCACCTGTGGTTCAGGGATCACCAGTGGCTCAGGGATCACCTGTGGTTCAGGGATCATCTGTGGTTCAGGGATCACCAGTGGTTCAGGGATCACCTGTGGTTCAGGTATCACCTGTGGTTCAGGGATCACCTGTGGTTCAGGGATCACCTGTGGTTCAGGGATCACCTGTGGTTCAGGGATCACCTGTGGTTCAGGGATCACCTGTGGTTCAGGGATCACCTGTGGTTCAGGGATCACCTGTGGTTCAGGGATCACCTGTGGTTCAGGTATCACCTGTGGTTCAGGGATCACCTGTGGTTCAGGGATCACCTGTGGTTCAGGGATCACCTGTGGTTCAGGGATCACTTGTGCTTCAGGGATCACCTGTGGTTCAGGGATCACCTGTGGTTCAGGGATCACCTGTGGTTCAGGGATCACCTCTGGTTCAGGTTTCACCTGTGGTTCAGGGATCACCTGTGGTTCAGGGATCACCTTTGGTTCAGGGATCACTCGTGCTTCATGGATCACCTGTGGTTCAGGGATCACCTATGGCTCAGGGATCACCTGTGGTTCAAGGATCACCTGTTCTTCAAGGATCACATGTAGTTCAGGGATCACCAGTGGCTCAGGGATCACTTGTGGTTCTGGGATCACCAGTGGCTCAGGGATCACTTGTGGTTTTGGGATCACCAGTGGTTCAGGGATCACTTGTGGTTCTGGGACCACCAGTGGTTCAGAGATCACTTGTGGCTCTGGGATCCCCAGTGGCTCAGGGATCACTTGTGGTTCTGGGATCACCAGTGGTTCAGGGATCACTTGTGGTTCTGGGATCACCAGTGGCTCAGGGATCACTTGTGGTTCCCGGATCACCAGTGGCTCAGGGATCACTTGTGGCTCTGGGATCACCAGTGGCTCAGGGATCACTTGTGGTTCTGGGATCCCCAGTGGCTCAGTGATCACTTGTGGTTATGGGATCACCAGTGGCTCAGGGATCACTTGTGGTTTTGGGATCACCAGTGGCTCAGTGATCACTTGTGGTTCTGGGATCACCAGTGGCTCAGGGATCACTTGTGGTTCTGGGATCACCAGTGGCTCAGGGATCACTTGTGGTTCTGGGATCTCCTGTGGTTCAGGGATCACCAGTGGCTCAGGGATCACTTGTGGTTCTGGGATCACCAGTGGGTCAGGGATCACTTGTGGTTCTGGGATCACCAGTCGCTCAGGGAACACTTGTGGTTCTGGGATCACCAGTGGCTCGGGGAACACTTGTGGTTCTGAGATTACCAGTGGTTCAGGAATCACTTGTGGTTCTGGGATCACCAGTGGCTCAGGGATCACTTGTGGTTCTGGGATCACCAGTGGCTCAGGGATCACTTGTGGCTCTGGGATCACCAGTGGCTCAGGGATCACTTGTGGCTCTGGGATCACCAGTGGCTCATTGATCACTTGTAGTTCTGGGATCACAAGTGGCTCAGGGATCACTTGTGGTTCTGGGATCACCAGTGGCTCAGGGATCATTTGTGGTTCTGGGATCACCAGTGGCTCAGGGATCACTTGTGGTTCTGGGATCACCAGTGGCTCAGGGATCACTTGTGGTTCTGGGATCACCTGTGGTTCAGGGATCACCAGTGGCTCAGGGATCACTTGTGGTTCTGGGATCACCACTGGCTCAGGGATCACTTGTGGTTCTGGGATCACCAGTGGCTCAGGGAACACTTGTGGTTCTGGGATCACCAGTTTCTCAGGGAACACTTGTGGTTCTGAGATCACCAGTGGCTCAGGGATCACTTGTGGTTCTGGGATCACCATTGGCTCAGGGATCACTTGTGGTTCTGGGATCACCAGTGTCCCAGGGATCACTTGTGGTTCTGGGATCACCAGTGGCTCAGGGATCACTTGTGGTTCTGGGATCACCAGTGGCTCAGGAAACACTTGTGGTTCTGGGATCACCAGTGGCTCAGGGATCACTTGTGGTTCTGGGATCACCAGTGGCTCAGGGATCACTTGTGGTTCTGGGATCACCAGTGGCTCAGGGATCACTTGTGGTTCTAGGATCACCAGTGGCTCAGGGATCACTTATGGTTCTGGGATCACCAGTGGCTCAGGGATCACTTGTGGTTCTCGGATCACCAGTGGCTCAGGGATTACTTGTGGTTCTCGGATCACCAGTGGCTCAGGGATCACTTGTGGTTTTGGGATCACCAGTGGCTCAGGGATCACTTGTGGTTCTCGGATCACCAGTGGCTCAGGGATCACTTGTGGTTCTCGGATCACCAGTGGCTCAGGGATCACTTGTGGTTCTGGGATCACCAGTGGCTCAGGGATCACTTATGGTTCTGGGATCACCAGTGGCTCAGGGATCACCAGTGGCTCAGGGATCACTTATGGTTCTGGGATCACCAGTGGCTCAGGGATCACTTATGGTTCTGGGATCACCAGTGGCTCAGGGATCACTTATGGTTCTGGGATCACCAGTGGCTCAGGGATCACTTATGGTTCTGGGATCACCAGTGGCTCAGGGATCACTTGTGGTTCTGGGATCACCAGTGGCTCAGGGATCACTTGTGGTTCTGGGATCACCAGTGGCTCAGGGATCACTTGTGGTTCTGGGATCACCAGTGGCTCAGGGATCACTTGTGGTTCTGGGATCACCAGTGGCTCAGGGATCACTTGTAGTTCTCGGATCACCAGTGGCTCAGGGATCACTTGTGGTTCTGGGATCACCAGTGGCTCAGGGATCACTTATGGTTCTGGGATCACCAGTGGCTCAGGGATCAGGGATCACCAGTGGCTCAGGGATCACTTGTGGTTCTGGGATCACCAGTGGCTCAGGGATCACTTGTGGTTCTGGGATCACCAGTGGCTCAGGGATCACTTGTGGTTCTGGGATCACCAGTGGCTCAGGGAACACTTGTGGTTCTGGGATCACCAGTGGCTAGGGGAACACTTGTGGTTCTGAGATCACAAGTGGCTCAGGGATCACTTGTGGTTCTGGGATCACCAGTGTCTCAGGGATCACTTGTGGTTCTGGGATCACCTGTGGTTCAGGGAGGGATCACCAGTGGCTCAGGGATCACTTGTGGTTCTGGGATCACCAGTGGCTCAGGGAACACTTGTGGTTCTGGGATCACCAGTGGCTCAGGGATCACTTGTGGTTCTGGGATCACCAGTGGCTCAGGGATCACTTGTGGTTCTGGGATCACCAGTGGCTCAGGGATCACTTGTGGTTCTAGGATCACCAGTGGCTCAGGGATCACTTGTGGTTCTGGGATCACCAGTGGCTCAGGGATCACTTGTGGTTCTCGGATCACCAGTGGCTCAGGGATTACTTGTGGTTCTCGGATCACCAGTGGCTCAGGGATCACTTGTGGTTTTGGGATCACCAGTGGCTCAGGGATCACTTGTGGTTCTCGGATCACCAGTGGCTCAGGGATCACTTGTGGTTCTCGGATCACCAGTGGCTCAGGGATCACTTGTGGTTCTGGGATCACCAGTGGCTCAGGGATCACTTATGGTTCTGGGATCACCAGTGGCTCAGGGATCACCAGTGGCTCAGGGATCACTTGTGGTTCAGGGATCACCATTGGCTCGGGGACCACTTGTGGTTCTGGGATCACCAGTGGCTCAGTGATCACTTGTGGTTCTGGGATCACCAGTGGCTCAGGGAACACTTGTGGTTCTGGGATCACCAGTGGCTCAGGGATTACTTGTGGTTCTGGGATCACCAGAGGCTCAGGGATCACTTGTGGTTCTGGGATCACCAGTGGCTCAGGGATCACTTGTGGTTCTGGGATCACCAGTGGCTCAGGGATCACTTGTGGTTCTGGGATCACCAGTGGCTCAGGGATCACTTATGGTTCTGGGATCACCATTGGCTCAGGGATCGCTTGTGGTTCTGGGATCACCAGTG
>NC_091295.1:51112446-51129946 GCF_038502225.1 Cherax quadricarinatus
TCCTCCTTCCTTTACACCGTTTGTCTTTGTATTGGACTGAAGAAGCCAATGGCTGGCGAAACGTTTCCTCAGTAAAGATTCCCAGATGTTTAACAAGTGTCTAATTCTTCAATTCGACGGTTTTTAAACCGTTGCATCACAACACCTCCTTGCAACCCACTCCTGCTCAACACTGCACGAAAACTATACATATATATATATTTTAAATGAGTAATTATCTGTGGTCTTACCACCAAACCATTAACTTTTACATCCAAACAGTTTCTTTTCACGGATATTGCGCTTTTTTTCACCATAATTCTTGTACAGAAACCCCTTTTGTCCCCATACATCCACTGTATCTTACTGGGCTGTCACCCGGTGCTTCCTTCAGGATCCTTCTGAGGGAATCTTTGCAAACACATCTTTCCTGTATAGCAAGTGTTATCGTCTCATCCCAGGTGCAAGTTTTAAGGTCCATCTGCTCTTAGGACCACTAAGGCTGAAAGACACCTTCTAACAGGCACAGTAATCATGGACTGAGTTTAAGATTTAAGGTCAGCTTAGTGTAGCGGAAGAACAAAGTCCCTTTCCAGTAACGTAACAGCACATGTATGTAATCTCCCTCTTCTTTCCATCGCATTGTTTGCTTAATATTTATGCTAGATAAGGTCAGCTCGATTATAATGCTCCTCTAGTGCTATTTGTTTTTTGAAAATTTGATTGGAAAGAGATTTTGAAATTGAAGACCATGTGAAAAGACCTGCACAATACATGATACTCAGTCTTTGATGCACTTTATTCAACTGTATTTTCTTCCCAAAACAACCACGCTATGTATATATATACATTAGCTTACGAGAGAGCTGACTGTATATATATACTGTCCTGTTCTCAGCACATTGTTGGCTGAGACGTCCACGATATCTCTGGCATTTATGTATAATATCTTCCATTGTGAGTATACTGCGGACATTACTGTCCACAATGAAGGGTGACACTGCTAAGGTTGCCCCATGATGTCCACAATAAAGGGTGACACTGCAAAGGTTGCACCATGATGTCCATAATGAAGGGTGACACTACAAAGGCTGCCCCGTGATGTCCACAATGAAGGGTGACACCACAAAGGCTGCCCCGTGATGTTCACAATGAAGGGCGACACTACAAAGGCTGCCCCGTGATGTCCACAATGAAGGGCGACGCTACAAAGGCTGCCCCGTGATGTCCACAATGAAGGGTGACACTACAAAGGCTGCCGCGTGATGTCCACAATGAAGGGTGACACTACAAAGGCTGCCGCGTGATGTCCACAATGAAGGGTGACACTACAAAGGCTGCCCCGTGATGTCCACAATGAAGGGTGACACTACAAAGGCTGCCCCGTGATGTCCAAAATGAAGGGTGACACTACAAAGGTTGCCCCGTGATGTCCACAATGAAGGGCGACACAACAAAGGCTGCCCCGTGATGTCCACAATGAAGGGTGACACTACAAAAGCTGCCCCGTGATGTCCACAATGAAGAGCGACACAACAAAGGCTGCCCCGTGATGTCCACAATGAAGGGTGACACTACAAAGGCTGCCCCGTGATGTCCACAATGAAGGGCGACACTACAAAGGCTGCCCCGTGATGTCCACAATGAAGGGTGACACAACAAAGGCTGCCCGTGATGTCCACAATGAAGGGCGACACAACAAAGGCTGCCCCGTGATGTCCACAATGAAGGGCAACACAACAAAGGCTGCCCCGTAATGTCCACAATGAAGGGTGACACAACAAAGGCTGCCCCGTGATGTCCACAATGAAGGGTGACACTACAAAGGCTGCCCCGTGATGTCCACAATGAAGGGCAACACAACAAAGGCTGCCCCGTGATGTCCACAATGAAGGGCAACACAACAAAGGCTGCCCCATGATGTCCACAATGAAGGGTGACACAACAAAGGCTGCCCGTGATGTCCACAATGAAGGGCGACACTACAAAGGCTGCCCCGTGATGTCCACAATGAAGGGTGACACAACAAAGGCTGCCCCGTGATGTCCACAATGAAGGGCGACACAACAAAGGCTGCCCCGTAATGTCCACAATGAAGGGTGACACTACAAAGGCTGCCCCGTAATGTCCACAATGAAGGGTGACACTACAAAGGTTGCCCCGTGATGTCCACAATGAAGGGTGACACTACAAAGGTTGCCCCGTGATGTCCACAATGAAGGGTGACACTACAAAGGTTGCCCCGTGATGTCCACAATGAAGGGTGACACTACAAAGGTTGCCCCGTGATGTCCACAATGAAGGGTGACACTACAAAGGTTGCCCCGTGATGTCCACAATGAAGGGTGACACAATGAAGGGTGACACTACAAAGGTTGCCCCGTGATGTCCACAATGAAGGGTGACACTACAAAGGTTGCCCCGTGATGTCCACAATGAAGGGCGACACTACAAAGGCTGCCCCGTGATGTCTACAATGAAGGGTGACACTACAAAGGTTGCAGCATTATGTCAGCTTTCAGATTCTCAACCTCTGGTGGTCATGGTTGAGAAATCTTCTCACTGCCCTAGTTTTAATGGGAGGTCCTTGATGCTGGTCACGGGCTCTTGATCTGAGTACTTGGCCGTAATAAAGTCATAAAGCGATAAAGAATTAAAATAATCATGAATTAAAGTAGCAAAGTAATAAAGTGAGGGGTAATAAAGATAATACAGTAATAAAGTAAGGGGTAATAAAGATAGCGTGAGTGGTCAGTAAGGTCAGGATGTATGTCATCTTAGTTGTGTAAGTTGACGGTACTGGTAGTTTCTCAAGCTTTCTGACCTTGTTTCTTGACCTCCAAGTGGGCAGGTGCCCCTGGGGGGGAAAGGTGGGAGATAGGTGGGGTTGTGGTTGGGGTGGTGGCTGTGGGGGATGGATGGTGGTGGTGATAGTTGCTAGTGGTGGTGGTGTAGGGTGAGAGTGTGGTGGTGGTTGATGATGTGGTTGGGATGTGGTTGGTGATGTGGTCGGTGATGTGGTTGGTGACGTGGTTGGGGATGTGGTTGATGATGTGGTTGGGGTGTAGTTGGGGTGGTTGGGGAATGTGGTTGGGGTTGTGGTTAGGGATGTTGTTGGGGATGTGGTTGGGGTGGTTGGGGATGTGGTTGGGGAATGTGGTTGGGGTTGTGGTTAGGGATGTTGTTGGGGATGTGGTTGGGGTGGTTGGGGATGTGGTTGGGGTTGTGGTTGGGGATGTGCTTGAGGATGTGGTTGGAGAATGTGGTAGGAGAATGTGGTAGGAGAATGTGGTAGGAGAATGTGGTAGGGTGGTGGTAAAAATTCGTGATGTACAGAGAAAGTAGAACAGGATTCAGTCCAGCAGATCTTGAGGATAGGATCAAATGAGTGAACACGCAGGTGTCATGCACACAGCACGCGGCAGTCACTCTACTGGGGCGGGACCAAGAGCTGGAGCCCTCCCCCCCCCACACACACACTGACTCACCTTGAGAGCGTCGTAGCCTCATGCTCCCCAGGTGTAAATGTCACATGTAAGACGGAACTCTACCTCCCAGAGCCTCCATTATCCTCTACCACCCTTCAAAGTTCTTGATCCGAGGGAGTGGGGTACCCTTTACTTTTATCAAAACATGACTGCCTTCCGTTCCCCATTCGCCGTATTGCCCCTACGTCTTTAACGTCTCTCCATGAACGCCAGTATTCTCTACCTCTACGAGACATCTTCACGGATAACCGGCACGGTATTGTGACTCTTCATCGTAAACTCTCTTTCAGACATGTGTCACTTGATTACAATCCACTATCACTAACAACCTTGTTAGAGGCACTACTGGTATGGTATATCTTAGCCTGAGGCTTCCTCGGCGTATATACACCGAGAGATGTCTCTCAGAGTGTATATACATTCAGAGTTTATATTAATCCCCATTTTAGTTATTAAAGTATTCTTGGCTGGTGGTGGACAGGCGTCTTTACAGCCTTAATAACCTTCGATAGGCTTTGAAACACATTAACCACCCAGCATCTCCCGGAGCATGTTGCAAGCAACATATACCCACATTATGTGCAAAGGGTATAAGCAAGTGACACCATGGTGTGCCAGTTGAAAAGTTTATAGGTAAACTCTTTGTAAGACGTGTTCTTCCCTGGCTGTGAAGCGCCCTCCATGCCCCAAGTGGTCAAGGACTTCACCCAAGTGGTTCCCTGACTGATTTTTGATGCATTTGTGTACTTTTTTGATTGTTTAGAATATGTCAGTTATTCTTTACGAACTGCTGAATGGTTATAGACATAAAAGAATAGCTGGGAACACATCTGCTCAATATATCTTGAGATATTTCCCAGCAGGTGAGTTACGTCTTGGTTCGTCTCTCCCCATAAAGATACTCATCTCAAAAAAAATATATTTTTACGTTATCCCATTTTCCAAACTCTGTCCCCACCCACAAGGCTTTTTCTGTACATAAAAGATAACCAGTCAAGATGTTTATCTATAAAAACTAATTAACAGACGAGAATTTGTGAATGGGGCCAAAATTAATTTTTCAAATCTTGTCCCTTTTTGACATACGAGTTACCCCTTAACTTGTAGTGCTCTCGATACCATAATATGATAAAGCTCTATATAGAGTCCATCGTTGCCCCCACTAAAGTTTATTAAAAATTATTAAGGCTTTATGGGGTCTAGATGCTCAGACAACCATAAAGTGTAGTAGACTGTCAAGGCGACCACTCAGATCACCATGAATAAAAAAAAAATAGCTATAATCATACCATAATTTAAGTGGGGTGGAGGGGTAAACCAGCGGAAGGCATCGGTCAGATGATTAAAAGCTCCATCTGCGGGGTCATCATATGACGTAAGACCCGTGATGATGGACTTCCTCAGCTTCCCTGGCTGGAGTCCCTTCATCTTGCTGAAGGAGATGAACTAATACATATGTTTTAAAACAGTAACCCGTGAACATTATCATAACAACAACAATAGTGAAATTAAGAACAGCAACAACACTACCACCGCCACCAATAACAACAACAAAAGTACAACTGGGATGCTCAAGGTAAGAAGTAATCGGTGTTTTGTTAGAGGTCAGAGGTCAAATGAAAGAAAGAAGGTCACTGTAGAGATGTAACTGTGGGATACCTCACACCATGGTGATGACATTACCATGGTGATGACATTGCCATGGCAATGACATTACCATGGTGATGACATTACCATGGTACTGATATCACCAGCCATCAAGGGAAAGGTGTAAAGGGATCCTTGAAGCAGGTGAAGGGCTTTTGGTTCAAGGAATTAGAGGATGGCAACACCCTTCCTCGGAACAAACCTCTTTTAACTCCCATTCCCCAGGTACTTTTTTGTGAATAATAATAATCATAATCATAATAATAATAATAATGATAATAACAAAAATAATGATAATAATAATAACTTAGTGTAACTTACCAAGTTATCTTGTATCTTAGGAAGTTCAGTGTCATTTAACGTATAAGACAATTGTCTCTCCAAAGGTCACCTGTAAAGAATCAGAAAGGTCGGTCTCACTGTCCTGTTTCCCCTTGAAGACCGAGCTCTTTTTTACCTTCTTGCGTCTTCTACGTGCAACCTCGGTGCCAGACGTGTCTCATTAATGTGACAGACTTCTTTTCTCGGGACACAGTCTTCCTCTGTGGGAGACTACCTATGTCATGAAAAAAACAACTGTTATCCTGCCTCAGCTCACTCACATCCTCAGCGCTGTTATCCTGCCCCAGCTCACTCACATCCTCAGCACTGTTATCCTGCCTCAGTTCACTTACATCCTTAGCACGTTTATCCTGCCTCAGTTCACTCACATTCTCAGCACTGTTATCCTGCCCCAGCTCACTCACATTCTCAGCACTGTTATCCTGCCCCAGCTCACTCACATTCTCAGCTCTGTTATCCTGCCCCAGCTCACTCACATTCTCAGCACTGTTATCCTGCCCCAGCTCACTCACATCCTCAGCACTGTTATCCTGCCCCAGCTCACTCACATCCTCAGCACTGTTATCCTGCCCCAGCTCACTCACATTCTCAGCACTGTTATCCTGCCCCAGCTCACTCACATCCTCAGCACTGTTATCCTGCCTCAGTTCACCTCATCACTAATCACAATAATGACATAGAAGATTAACGTCTTGTCAAGGAAGTGTTGGCCCATCTGCACGGAGGTCGAGAGTTAACAATAAACGCCAAGGGTAAGCTATCTAAGGTCAAGAATGAGCTACCTCAGGTCAAGGATGAGCTACCTCAGGCCAAGGATGAGCTACCTCAGGTCAAGGATGAGCTATATAGGTTATATCATCGTTGTTAAGGTTGGTTAATGGGGCTTAAAGCCTAGTGACTAAACGAGGTTCATTAAGACTCTCTTCCAGATGTTCACCACCAGACAGGAAATATTTTAATACTTAAAATACGGATTAAAGTTAACTTTCAGTGTATATAAACACTGAATAACATACACCTATCTATATTTCAATCTATTTCTCTCTCTCTCTCTAAACACACACACACACACACACACACACACACACACACATATATATATATATATATATATATATATATATATATATATATATATATATATATATATATATATATATATATATATATATATATATATATATATATATATATATACATATTTTTTTTTTTTTATTCGCCGGTATTCTCCCGGCCCGGGTCTTTTCCAAGTAGTGGTGACCCGGCCTTGGCTCCCTATCTGGGGAGTATCTCGAGACCTAAGTCTCCCATGGGAGGAGGTACAAGTACCCCTTCATCTTTGGGACCAAGTGTCCCCAGGCCTAGCCACAGTCCCCGCCCTCACGGGGCTCGTAGGGAGAAGCTAGGCCTCTGGTCTGCCATCTGCCCCGTCCCAAAGGGGCTCGTGCGGATGGCAATCTTATGAGCTTATATATATATATATATATATATATATATATATATATATATATATATATATATATATATATATATATATATTTCTATATATGTATATATTTATGTATATATTTATATATATATATATACACACACATCTATATATATATATATATATATATATACTTATAATATAAATATATATATATATATATATATATATATATATATACCTTAAAGATTATAACGTGAACCATTATACATGGTTACATGAGAGTTTAGCGCTGCCCCATGATAATAATAATAATAATAATAATAATAATAATAATAATAATAATAGCTATAATAATATTGAAGCTACTAGCAGCAATACTATCCTTTTATCTAGTTTCGTTAGCCAAGGTAATTTACACTCATATTACTACGCATGATAATTATACTTAGGTGCACCTGTGTCTAAGTTAACTTACGAACTGATTCTGTCTTTTTCAACCTTGAATGATCTTATTCTTATTTGATGATGTGTTGCAGGCGGAGTGGAGGCGCAACACAAACAACAGGTGGTGTGTTACCTAGGCTCGTGGGCAGTGTATAGACCAGGTGCTGGCAAGTTTAACATTGAGGACATTGACCCTACACTCTGTACCTCACTCATCTACTCCTTCATCGGCATCAATGAGACCACCTACACTATCAAGTCTCTCGATCCTGAGTATGACATCAATAGAAGTGAGTATGGCATCAAGAGAAGTATGACATCTATATGAGTCTGACATCAGTAAAAGTTTGACATCAATAAAAGTTTAACATCAATAGAAGTGAGTATGGCCTCAATAAAAGTAAGCTTGACATCAACAGGAGTGAGTACATCAATAAAATTGAGTATATCATTAAAAGAAAGTATAAAATCAACAAGTGAGTCTGACATCAAAAGAGGTGAGTACATCACAATGGTCAACAATAGCATATCCTTACTAAGGCAGTCAAGGCCGTATATTTAGAGTACAAACAAAAAAGCAGTAAATACTTAGGTCTTAGGGGAATCTTTATATTGAAGACGTGTGGGCCCTGGGACCTCAGTCACTTCAAATTTGAGTAGAATGATCTATAAGGTTTTATGTAGTGTTTTCCATTTATATATAATAATGCCAAACTGTTCTGAACCTCTTACAGTGATACTCTTACCTTGCAGAGGCTCTGGAGAGCTTCCTGGACGTATAAGATACTTTTGGACCTCACACAATAATTCCGTCACTTTACAGAGGCTCTGGAGAGGTTCGTGAACATGAAGAGTTTGAATCCCCGTCTGAAGGTTCTGGTTGCCGTCGGTGGCTGGACAGAAGGATCAACCAAGTACTCAGCTATGGCCAAAGATCATATCAACCGGAAAGCCTTCATTAACTCAGCCGTCCAGTTTATCCAGTAAGCCAAAACTATTAATCTCTTTTCTTTTTTTCTTTTTTCGTATCCCTTAACGAGAGATGACTCCACGGGAAACTGGAACAGAATTCCTCCTCCGTAAGCCATGCGTGTCATAAGAGGCAACTAAAATGCAAGGAGCAAGGGGCTAGTAACCCCCTTTTTTTGTATACATTACTAAAATTAAAAAGAGAAATTTTCGCTTTTTTTAGGTCACCTGCGTCGGTGGGATACAGCCGGTTCGTTGAAAAAAAAAAGATTACTGGTAGAGGGCATGGCATAGGCAGATATTTTTTTTTTACACAGGGTTTTGCAAGGTTAGACTATACCAAACAAAGACTTTTGTTAAAACTGGGTTTTGTTGTCCGTGTCCTATATTTTCCTTGTGTTCGGAAGTCGTTAAGATGAGTATTACATTACTGTGGAATCTGATTATCGTGGAGATTCTTGCTAAATTGTTAGCAAAAGTATTAAAAAAAATTGTTGTAAGATTGTTAGGCTGACAACAGAAATTGTTAAACTGTTGATGAATGTGTTAATTATTTGGAAATTCTCAAGAATAATATAAAATGATTGTAAAATTATTAGGATGATTATAAAAATTTCATCTTCACTTTCGTGAATAACCTGAGCGGCACAGCGCTGTTTGAGTCCATCTTCTTATCTCTGATAATTAACTGGCAGTCGTTCATTGCTACTTATCTTCAGTAAATATATATGTATATTCTCTCTCTCTCTCTCTCTCTCTCTCTCTCTATCTCTCTCTCTCTCTCTCTCTCTCTCTCTCTCTCTCTCTCTCTCTCTCTCTCTCTCTCTCTCTCTCTCTCTCTCAAAATCAAAATTTGATAAAATTCAGATTTGTGTGTGTGAGTGTAGTATTGTGTTGCAGGCAACACAAGCTGGACGGTCTGGACTTGGACTGGGAGTATCCTGCCAACAGAGGAGGAGAACCTGAAGACAAGGAGAACTTCGTTGAACTAGTCAAGGTATGTTCGGAAATATGACGTTCATGGAGAACTTTGTTGAACTTCTCAACATACCTGGTCATGGACCGGACCGCGGGGGGAAGGGGGGGGTTGACCCCTCGGAACACCCTCCAGGTATACCCTCCAGATATATCCTCCAGGTATACGATTAGACTTTTCATTTTAGTTTCCAAAACCTTCACAACACAGGTTATATATACATGGAAGTACATGTATCTTAATGTATGTATGCATATATATATGTATGCATATATATATATATATATATATATATATATATATATATATATATATATATATATATATCTATATATATATATATATATATATATATATATAAAGCTAGGGTGTTAGGGAGAAGGGTGGGATTAAATTATGGGGAATTAAATACAAAAAGGAAAGTGACACAGTTACTTTTTGCTGATGATACTGTGCTTATGGGAGATTCTAAAGAGAAACTGCAAAGGTTAGTGGACGAGTTTGGGAATGTGTGTAAAGGTAGAAAGTTGAAAGTAAACATAGAAAACAGTAAGGTGATGAGAGTATCAAATTATTTAGATAAAGAAAAATTGGATATCAAATTGGGGAGGAGTATGAAAGAAGTGAATGTTTTCAGATATTTGGGAGTTGACGTGTCAGCGGATGGATTTATGAAGGATGAGGTTAATCATAGAATTGATGAAGGAGAAAAGGTGAGTGGTGCATTGAGGTATATGTGGAGGCAAAAAATGTTATCTATGGAGGCAAAGAAGGGAATGTATGAAAGTATAGTAGTACCAACTCTCTTATATGGGTGTGAAGCTTGGGTGGTAAATGCAGCAGTGAGGAGGCGGTTGGAGGCAGTGGAGATGTCCTGTCTAAGGGCAATGTGTGGTGTAAATATTATGCAGAAAATTCGGAGTGTGGAAATTAGGAGAAGGTGTGGAGTTAATAAAAGTATTAGTCAGAGGGCTGAAGAGGGTTTGTTGAGGTGGTTTGGTCATTTAGACAGAATGGATCAAAGTACAATGACATGGAGAGCGTATAAATCTGTAGGGGAAGGAAGGCGGGGTAAGGGTCGTCCTCGAAAAGGTTGGAGGGAGGGGGTAAGGGAGGTGTTGTGGGCGAGGGGCTTGGACTTACAGCAGGCGTGCATGAGCGTGTTAGATAGGAGTGAATGGAGACAAATTGTATTTGGGACCTGATGAGCTGTTGGAGTGTGAGCAGGGTAATATTTAGTGAAGGGATTCAGGGAAACCGGTTACTTTATATAACCGGACTTGAGTCCTGGAAATGGGAAGTACAATGCCTGCACTCTAAAGGTTTGAGATAGCAGTTTGGAGGGGTATATTGTGTATTTTTATACGTATATACTTCTAAACTGTTGTATTCTGGGCACCTCTGCAAAAACAGTGATTATGTGTGAGGTGAAAGTGTTGAATGATGATGAAAGTATTTTCTTTTTGGGTATTTTCTTTCTTTTTGGGTCACCCTGCCTCGGTGGGAGACGGCCAACTTGTTGAATATATATATATATATATATATATATATATATATATATATATATATATATATATATATATATATATATATATATATATATATATATATATATATATATATATATATATATATATATATATATATATATATATATACTATATATAAATTATATATAAATATTATATATAATTTATATAATAATAATTATATATATATATATATATATATATATATATATATGTATGTATATATGTATATATATATATATGTATATATATATATATATATATGTCGTGCCGAATATGTAAAACTGGTCATTTAGCAAGAACTCGTTTAAAATTAAGTCCTTTCTAAAATTTTCTTTTATACTTTTAAAGATATATTTTTTCATTAATGTTAATGTAAAAAATTATAATTTTGCACTAAAAGAATCTTAGAAAACTTACCTAACCTTATTATAACAAGAGTAATTTATTTTAGCCTAACCCAACTAAATATATTTTAGATTTGTTTACAATAATTTAATACTAAACAAACACAGTGAAATATATTTTTTTCGTTAGGTTAAGAATGATTTTGGCGAAATTATTCCATACACAAATTTTCGCTTGTCCTATATGGCAAGATGAGCGTTGCTATTTAAGCCAAGATGGCAAGTTCTGCCTATTCGGCACGACATATATATATATATATATATATATATATATATATATATATATATATATATATATATATATATATATATATATATATGTCGTGCCGAATATGTAAAACTGGTCAATTAGCAAGAATTCGTTGAAAATTAAGTCCTTTCTGAAATTTTCTCTTATACGTTTAAAGATATATTTTTCATTAATGTTAATGTAAAAAATTTTAATTTTGCACCAAAAGAATCTTAGAAAACTTACCTAACCTTATTATAACAAGAGCAATTTATTTTAGCCTAACCCAACAAATTATATTTTAAATACGTTTACAATAATTTAGTACTAAACAAACACAATCAAATATATTTTTCTCGTTAGGTTCAGAATGATTTTGGCGAAATTATTGCATACACAAATTTTCACTTGTCCTATATGGCAAGATGAGCGTTGTTATTTAAGCCAAGATCGCAAGTTCTGCCTATTCGGCACGACATATATATATATATATATATATATATATATATATATATATATATATATATATATATATATATATATATATATATATATTCATATATATATATATATATATATATATATATATATATATATATATATATATATATATATATAAAGATGGGGTATATAAGTATATTCAAATGGCTTCAGGAAGAAATCCAAATATTCTTCCTTGAAGCCTTTTTATCCACTTCTCCGAGGCTATGGGTCCCACAATTTACACCAGAGGTGGACCCCATCCTATATATATATATATATATATAAGTGAACAGTATTTAGATAAGGCTAAAGAGGTCTTTGTGGCATTTATGGATTTGGAAAAGGCGTATGACAGGGTGGATAGGGGGGCAATGTGGCAGATGTTGCAGGTGTATGGTGTAGGAGGTAGGTTACTGAAAGCAGTGAAGAGTTTTTACGAGGATAGTGAGGCTCAAGTTAGAGTATGTAGGAAAGAGGGAAATTATTTCCCAGTAAAAGTAGGCCTTAGACAAAGATGTGTGATGTCACCGTGGTTGTTTAATATATTTATAGATGGGGTTGTAAGAGAAGTAAAAGCGAGGGTCTTGGCAAGAGGCGTGGAGTTAAAAGATAAAGAATCACACACAAAGTGGGAGTTGTCACAGCTGCTCTTTGCTGATGACACTGTGCTCTTGGGAGATTCTGAAGAGAAGTTGCAGAAATTGGTGGATGAATTTGGTAGGGTGTGCAAAAGAAGAAAATTAAAAGTGAATACAGGAAAGAGTAAGGTTATGAGGATAACAAAAAGATTAGGTGATGAAAGATTGATTATCAGATTGGAGGGAGAGAGTATGGAGGAGGTGAATGTATTCAGATATTTGGGAGTGGACGTGTCAGCGGATGGGTCTATGAAAGATGAGGTGAATCATAGAATTGATGAGTGAGTGGTGCACTTAGGAGTCTGTGGAGACAAAGAACTTTGTCCTTGGAGGCAAAGAGGGGAATGTATGAGAGTATAGTTTTACCAACGCTCTTATATGGGTGTGAAGCATGGGTGATGAATGTTGCAGCGAGGAGAAGGCTGGAGGCAGTGGAGATGTCATGTCTGAGAGCAATGTGTGGTGTGAATATAATGCAGAGAATTCGTAGTTTGGAAGTTAGGAGGAGGTGCGGGATTACCAAAACTGTTGTCCAGAGGGCTGAGGAAGGGTTGTTGAGGTGGTTCGGACATGTAGAGAGAATGGAGCGAAACAGAATGACTTCAAGAGTGTATCAGTCTGTAGTGGAAGGAAGGCGGGGTAGGGGTCGGCCTAGGAAAGGTTGGAGGGAGGGGGTAAAGGAGGTTTTGTGTGCGAGGGGCTTGGACTTCCAGCAGGCATGCGTGAGCGTGTTTGATAGGAGTGAATGGAGACAAATGGTTTTTAATACTTGACGTGCTGTTGGAGTGTGAGCAAAGTAACATTTATGAAGGGGTTCAGGGAAACCGGCAGGCCGGACTTAAGTCCTGGAGATGGGAAGTACAGTGCCTGCACTCTGAAGGAGGGGTGTTAATGTTGCAGTTTAAAAACTGTAGTGTAAAGCACCCTTCTGGCAAGACAGTGATGGAGTGAATGATGGTGAAAGTTTTTCTTTTTCGGGCCACCCTGCCTTGGTGGGAATCGGCCAGTGTGATAATATATATATATATATATATATATATATATATATATATATATATATATATATATATATATATATATATATATATATATATATATATATATATATATGCATTGAGAGTTTATATTGATCCCAGATTCAGGTGATAAGACATTCTTGATAGTTAACTTCAATTTCAGCCTTAATGACTCTCTTGCTGTCGATAAACGTAAACCTGTCTATTGAAAACCTTCGTATACACGAAAATAAGCGCTATATTTAAATATTTTGTTCGATTTCGTGCTTAAAAAGAATGAAAATGAAAAAAAAAATAAACGCAGTATAATGCTTAAAACTCAACCAAGATTTATTACTTATTGTGATAAATTTAAACATCATAAACCCATGGCAAGTGAGTAACAAAACTCCAAGAAAGTGGTTTGTTTCCAATAGTGCCATTACCATTTTGTTAGTTAAACATCATAACGCAGCTCTAAACTCTTCTTCAAAACTACAGTAGTTTAACAAGTATTAACACATCCTCGTTAACCTACATTATACATTTCATGAGTTTAATATAGTAAAACATCACATTAAACTCTTCTTGAAACCAATAAACAGTCTGTGTATCATGTTTAACAAGTGAAGTAGATCCTTCTCCTTAAACGCTATCTAATTCTACAGGAACTGCGTAAGGAATTTAACAAGTACGGTTGGATGCTGACAGCTGCCATGGCCGCTGGGAAATCCACTGTTGAAACCGCTTATGATATCGATGACTTAGCGGAGGAGCTGGACTTCATCCACATCATGGCTTACGACTACCATGGCAAGTGGGATGGGAAGACTGGCCACAATGCTCCTCTCTATCCTCGAGAGGATGAGTCAGATGACGAGAAGGTTCTCAATGTGGTAAGTAATCAAGCGATAGATCGCACGTTCAATTCTCCGGTGGGGAGGGAGGAGGCGATATGCATGGGCATATTGCATTAAATAGGATTGCCGTTGTTCACCGAGCAGTAAGGACTGTAAGTACTTGGGCGTGACTCAAGAGGTTATGGGTTACCATACCTTGCCACCCCGGCAAGTTATAGTAAGAAGTATAGGTAGGCCTTACTACACCTGTTATCAACAGGATATACACACCGTGTTGTGCGCGTCTCTTAGTGTATATGAATTAAGAGCTTACGTTATTCCCTATTTTCAGAAGTAAATTATGTTTGATGGTGAACAGATGACATGCAGCCTTAATGACCTTTGAGAAGAAGATAGACTTTAACCATAATTAATTAACGTTGACCTAGCAGTAAATTCGTGTCTTGGTATTAATCGATCATTGTAAACCTAATCCTGGGCCTTACGAGGCGCACCAACTCGTCTCCTTACATATGCTGCACATATTAGCCAAACAATAAACATGTATCAGAATATAGTTTCATTATGTGAAATATTCAGAACTAAGATGAGGGTTCATGATTTTTTTCCTAATCTCTTTCCAGGATGCAACAGTGAGGTTGTATCTTGAGAAGGGCGCCCCAGCTAACAAGTTGCTGCTAGGTGTTGGTCTGTATGGTAGAACCTTCCTGCTGAACGACCCTAACACTCCAGGTATCAGCGCCCCGTCTCAGCCATCCGCCTTCGCTGGGCCATACACCAGGGAGGACGGGTTCCTGGGTTACAATGAGGTATATACACTTGATATAGTTGTATCTGCTTTTCTGTCCTTTACTCTCACACCTAAATGATAAAGGATAGTTATTAACCAAGGGAGAGGTAAATAGTTCTTCTCAACAGAAAGCCTGGGAGTGGTATTCCAGACCTTCTTTTGTTGGTCTTTCTCATGTCCTCCCATGTACTAGTGATGAGCAAGTGACTATGCAGTGGCTGGAATAATTACCAACAATTATGTTACAATTGTGTTACAGCTGGATACAATTACGGTTGTACGTTCAAAAGAATGTCGCTTATACTGGAAAGTATTTCTCAAAAAACAAAAAGGCACGATATCGTGACTGGAACAATACACAATTATCCCGCACGTGGGAGAGACTTGTAAATGGTCGAAGTTGGACCAAAACATCGTCATAAGCTTCTCTCTTCTACATGCGGGCTATTTGTGTAAAGTGTATTTCTCAAGACACATTGTTCGCCTGCCTGCTGACTACCTGTTAATTACGCGAACCTGTTACAGATCTGTGAGAAGCAGAGGACTGAGGCTGGAGCCTGGAACATCATCTGGCAGAAGGCTCATCAGGTACCATACATGTTCCGTGACAACATGTGGGTTGGTTATGATGACGACATCTCACTCACCCTAAAAGTGGCCTATGCCCAGAGACTAGGCCTGGGTGGCATCATGATCTGGTCCATAGACACTGATGACTTCACAGGAGCTTGCTCGTCTAAAAATATAAGGTAATGAGTATAGTGATTTAAAGTATAATGATAAACTTTAATGATTTAAGATAATGATTGTATCTGGTTGACTTCTAAGTGTTTATTTTTTCATTATTTATCTTGGTGGACATGATGACCTTTAAGCACCATACAAACGTGAAAGAAATTTGAGAATAGATATGACAGGAATTAGGACCAATATCTAGAGATCACACCCTCTCTACCCCTTTCTAGCAAACTCAAACAGACAGTTACAGTGCTGTCACTGCCACAGATCAACTTTCAGTCAGCTCACGCACTTCGTAAGATTCGTGATTAACTTGTCTTTCATTACCTGTAAAAACAAATTTAATCAAATGTTCAAAATCACTTTTATGCAACATATGATTTAATTTTTGAACTACAGAATGTAGCATAACTGTGGTGAGGTGTGACCTCACTGGAGAGGTTAATTAATAGCAGGAGGAGAAAAGACCAACTGTATATTATATATATATATATATATATATATATATATATTTATATATATCTCTCTCTATATATATATATATATATATATATGTATATATATGTATGTATATATATATATATATATATATATATATATATATATATGTATATATATGTATATATATATATATATATATATGTATATATATATATATTTATATATATATATACATATATATATATATATATATATATATCTATATATATATATATATATATATATATATATATATATATATATATATATATATATATATTTATATATATATATACATATATATATATATATATATATATGTATATATATATATATATATAACTGTTGTCCAGAGGGCTGAGGAAGGGTTGTTGAGGTGGTTCGGACATGTAGAGAGAATGGAGCGAAACAGAATGACTTCAAGAGTGTATCAGTCTGTAGTGGAAGGAAGGCGGGGTAGGGGTCGGCCTAGGAAGGGTTGGAGGGAGGGGGTAAAGGAGGTTTTGTGTGCGAGGGGCTTGGACTTCCAGCAGGCATGCGTGAGCGTGTTTGATAGGAGTGAATGGAGACAAATGGTTTTTAATACTTGACGTGCTGTTGGAGTGTGAGCAAAGTAACATTTATGAAGGGATTCAGGGAAACCGGCAGGCCGGACTTGAGTCCTGGAGATGGGAAGTACAGTGCCTGCACTCTGAAGGAGGGGTGTTAATGTTGCAGTTTAAAAACTGTAGTGTAAAGCACCCTTCTGGCAAGACAGTGATGGAGTGAATGATGGTGAAAGTTTTTCTTTTTCGGGCCACCCTGCCTTGGTGGGAATCGGCCGGTGTTATAAAAAAAAAAAAAAAAAATATATATATATATATATATATATATATATATATATATATATATATATATATTTATATATATACATACATACATATAGGGAAGTACCACCTCTATAGCTGGAATGGGGACCGTCCCGCTAAGTGAGTGTAAAACGAAAGCCTGTAATTGTTTTACATGATGGTAGGATTGCTGGTGTCCTTTTTTCTGTCTCAAGAACATGCAAGATTTCAGGTACGTCTTGCTACT
>NC_091295.1:51132446-51144946 GCF_038502225.1 Cherax quadricarinatus
CCTTAACAGCAATTTCAATAAAACAATAAAACTTCTACTGAAAGGCAAAGATGAATTAGTCAAACAATTTACTTCCACTAATCCATCTTTACCTTACATGTATGGACTAATAAAAACACACAAACCAGGGAATCCAGTCAGACCAATTATTAGCTCCATAGGATCAGTTTCATATAAATCATCCAAATGGCTTGTTGATATTTTGAGCCCTATTGTTGGCAAAATTTCTAACTTTAATGTTAAAAACAACAGATTTAGTTGATAAATTAAGCTCCTTGACTGACTTAAATGATTTAACATGGTTAGCTTTGATGTTACTTCCTTGTTTACGAAAGTTCCTGTTGATGATTTATTAAGTTTCTTATCTGAAGAACTCGTTAATTATGATTTACCATTACCAGTTCCTCCTATCATTAAACTTATTAAACTTTGCATTGTTGATGCAAAATTTATTTTTAATTATAAGTTTTACACTCAGAAGTTTGGTATGGCAATGGGAAATCCTCTTTCACCTGTTCTTAGTAACCTATTCATGGATTTTTTTGAAACAAGGCTGCTTAACACAATCCTCCCTAATAGAGCTAAATGGTTCAGATATGTTGATGATATTTTGTGTCTTATGCCCAAGAATGTAGATATACACAATTTCCTTGGCAAATTAAATAGCTTAGCCCATTCTATAAACTTTACTGTTGAGTTTGAAGAAAATAACTCATTGCCTTTTCTAGATGTTTTAATTATTAAGAGTAATAATGAATTCAAATTTAAAATTTACAGAAAACCTACAAAGAACTGTTCCTATGTCCACTATCATTCTTCACATCAAGACAGAGTTAAAATGTCTGTTTTCTCATCAATGTTTTTGAGAGCTTTACGTATTTGTAGTCCATAGTTCATAGATGAGGAAATATTCAAAATTTATGAAATAGCTAAAGATTTGAAATACCCAAGAAACGTAATTGATAAATCTTTTAAAATTGCTAGAAATACTTTTTACAATCCAAAAAGGGACAACCAGCCTTATTCAACTAAAAATATGTTGGTTCTCCCTTACCATGAAAACTTGGTTGATATGTCTTCTCGTCTTAAGACTTTTAATATCAAAGTTGTATTTAAAAATCTTGATACAGTAAAAAAACTTTTGATAAAGAATTCCTCCCAAAATGCTGACGGATGTGTCTTTAAGATTCGTTGTAAAATTTGCAATAAAGTTTATTGCGGTCAAACTGGTAAAAGTCTCGAACTAAGATTAAAACAACATAAATATAGCATTAGAACTGGACAAGATTCCAATACTCTATTTATTCATGTGAGAGATTTTAACCATCCAATTGATTTTAAAAAAGTTGAGAGAGTTGTATCAAGCAAGTCCATGGTTGACAGAAATATAATTGAATCTTGTTTCATAAAAAGCAGTTTTGACAATAATATGAATATTTCCTTCGGTTTATGTAAATTAGATCCATTTATAATTAATAGAATTTGGGAAAAATTTAATAATACATTGGACAAATAATAAATTTTAAAATTCTTAATTCTTGGGTAGAATAGTTTGTTCGTGGGTTGTGTGAAGGACCTGTCTAGTTGGGCCAGTGGGCCTGTTGCAGTGTTCCCTTTCTTATAAGTCGCGCGCCAGGTGTTGCTTTATTGTGGGTTGTGATAGTGAGGTGTGGGCTAGACCCTTTATATGCCTTCCTTTGATGCATTACGTTTATTCTTCCTTGATAATGTGAGTAGTCACGCAAGCACTTGAAATTTCTCTATTCTTTCACAGTGGTTGTTTTGCATATTCTGAAATCACCTGTTTACTGTGATTTTATTGCATATATATATATATATATATATATATATATATATATATATATATATATATATATATATATATATATATATATATAATATATATATATATATATATATATATATATATATATATATATATATATATATATATATATATATATGTATATATATATATATATATGTCGTGGCAATTAAGAAGCTAAGGTGATTACTCATTTTTGTTTGCAGGTCTTCCCGTGTCGGTGGTAGAGGAGGATCGAACACCTTGTCTCCGGCACTCACCGTGGTGTTGGCACTAGTGATGACAGCTGCTGCTGCTACTCGCTGATCCTCTTTCCAGCATTTTTCTCAAGATGCATCCGAGTGCTCTTGAATACTTCTTGGACAACTTTAACTCTCTTATACTCGTTATTTAGATCCTCTTCAACACCTTTTCCAGCGTCTTATATGCCCAGTTATTTAATCTTCCACCTACATTCAAAAACTTTATTTTTTAAATTACTTTATATTATCTTGGTTGTGAATTTCTCATAAATTAAAAACAAATTATTTAAAATTTCCCCCTTAATAGCCAGGCAATGAATTTCAGATTTATCTAATAAAGTACAATATTATTCTAGTGTCAGTTTTCAGAACTAAAATCTCAAAAATTTGGAGCTATTTCGATATTCTTGCAACCATCTTCTGACACGTGAATCAAATCTCAAAAAAAAAAAAAATTATGCTATCCTTTTCTCATAGAAATGTCATTACATATAGATTTTTATAATGAAAATAGTATTAGGAAAATTAATCATATATAATATGTTAAATTATTTTGTAAATTACGTATATACAAAAAACTTTAATATGCTTAATAAGAGATGCAAGATTTCATATTTAAGCTTTTAAACTGCACCCACATATATATATATATATATATATATATATATATATATATATATATATATATATATATATATATATATATATATATATATATATATATATATATATATATATATATATATATATATATATATATATATATATATATATATAAACTTACAAAATAAAAATAACTGGACGATTTTTAATTTTCATCTGCGCCTCCTCCCTTTGCCAGCCTCAGTTCCTGGGGTGTGATATGTAAATTCTTGCTTCTTCCTTCTCTCGTCTTTCTCTGGCTACCTACTTCAATAAATTCCCATTACTGTAGTGCTGAAAGAATTTTCCACTCTAAAACTCCAGTTCTCCAGAGAAGACAGTACAGTGCCTTCAGTGCTCCAGTAAAGGCAGTACAGTGCCTTCAGTGCTCCAGTAAAGGCAGTACAGTGCCTTCATTGCTCCAGTAAAGGCAGTACAGTGCTTCAGTGCTCCAGTAAAGGCAGTACAGTGCCTTCAGTGCTCTAGTGAAGACAATACAGTGCCTTCAGTGCTCTAGTGAAGACAATACAGTGCCTTCAGTGCTCTAGTGAAGACAATGCAGTGACTTCAGTGCTCCAGTGAAGGCAGTACAATGTCTTCTCTATATTTCTAAGTTACGAAATCTCAATCCTGCCTCCTTGCTTTCTTGTTATAAAATTCACATAAGGTCATTACCCATCGAAACAAACTGAATCATGTAGATAGAAACACATATGCACAGTTCCAGACATTCACTGAGGAAGCGTTTTGCCGCTACTGGCTTCGTCAGTGGCTTCACAACTGAAAAAGCCACTTGTGGCCAAACGTTTCCTTGACCACAGGCATCACAATACCTGCCCTACACCATAACTGCCCTACACCATAACTGCCGTACACCATAACTGCCCTACACCATAACTGCATAACTGGCCTACACTGGCTTCACAACTGAAAAAGCCACTTGTGGCCAAACGTTTCCTTGACCACAGGCATCACAATACCTGCCCTACACCATAACTGCCCTACACCATAACTGCCGTACACCATAACTGCCCTACACCATAACTGCCCTACACCATAACTGGCCTACACCATAACTGCCCTATACCATAACTGCCCTACACCATAACTGGCCTACACCATAACTGGCCTACACCATAACTGGCCTACACCATAACTGGCCTACACCATAACTGCCCTACACCATAACTGGCCTACACCATAACTGCCCTACACCATAACTGGCCTACCCATAACACCATAACTGCCCTACACCATAACTGGCCTACACCATAACTGCCCTATACCATAACTGCCCTACACCATAACTGGCCTACACCATAACTGGCCTACACCATAACTGGCCTACACCATAACTGCCCTACACCATAACTGCCGTACACCATAACTGCCGTACACCATAACTGCCGTACACCATAACTGGCCTACACCATAGCTGCCGTACACCATAACTGCCGTACACCATAACTGCCGTACATCATAACTGCCGTACACCATAACTGGCCTACACCATAACTGCCGTACACCATAACTGCCCTACACCATAACTGGCCTACACCATAACTGGCCTACACCATAACTGCCCTACACCATAACTGGCCTACACCATAACTGGCCTACACCATAACTGCCCTACACCATAACTGGCCTACACCATAACTGCCCTACACCATAACTGCCCTACACCATAACTGGCCTACACCATAACTGGCCTACACCATAACTGGCTTACTGGTACTTCAAGTTTCTGCTTAACAGAGGCGCTCCTCCTGCCGTCTCCAGAACACTGCTTACACTGGTAGTTATATCTATATCTCTGTCTCTCTTTATATATTTCTAACTCTATCTCTCTATATATATATATATCTTTGTCTCTATATATGTCTCTCTCTCTACAACTCTGTGTCTCAATGTCTCAATCTCTCCCTCTGTCTCTTTCTCTCTCTCTCTCTCTCTCTCTCTCTCTCTCTCTCTCTCTCTCTCTCTCTCTCTCTCTCTCTCTCTCTCTCTCTCTCTCTCTCTCTATGTCGTGCCAGATAGGTAAAACTGGTCAATTAGTTTTTGTTAATTGACCAATTTTTCCTATTCGGCACGACATATATATATATATATATATATATATATATATATATATATATATATATATATATATATATATATATATATATATATATTTGTCCCCCCCTCTCTCTCTCTCCTATATAGTTAAGGAACACAGTGTTCGCCTTGCTCACACGAACAACGCTTCTTTCCCCCGTCATGTTAGAGAGCACATCTGTCTCTTATGCTGATTCTCTACCACAGTGCTCTCTCTTACTGACTTGGCTCTTGCACATAACATTTATAATATGTATGTACTGTACATCAGAGGTATTATATATATATATATATATATATATATATATATATATATATATATATATATATATATATATATATATATATATATATATATATATATATATATATAGACGAGCATGTTAATAGGATATAGTATGTTGTTTATAGTCTTATATTGAGAAGACGTTTTGTCTGTCAGGGACTTTATCAGTTCACATGAATCGACAAAGTCCCTGGTGGACGAAATATGGGCGATACTTGGTCTGCTTCGTCGCCCACAAATGCTGAAGTTTATTTAATCGACTGATGAAGCCTGCAGTGCAGGCGGAACGTTTCATCAGTAAAGATTCCAAGTTTTGCCCATGTGTCTCGTTCTTCAACTTGCCGGTATTACATACCTCTTGTTATACGTTGCGAAACGTCTTCTCAATAAAGTGCCATAAAATGCATATTTTGCCCTATTGACATAACATGTATGTAAATAAGACCTGTATTACGTCAGTCTAGTGACTGACGAGGCTCCCAGGGAGCTTAAACTTCCTGTAATAAATTGTATTAGTGGTGTACCTGTGTTTTATTTACATACTTGTCGATTCTTGACCTCCTATTCTGATCATTCTTAAAGCAATTCAGAACTGCTCTACTTTGTCAAATGTTGTGGTTTTGAGAGGACTGTTTGACTGACCTGTTCTTCCTCTCTCTCTCTTTACCTCTTTATGCATTCATCTAATTTCTTATTTGTATTTTCATTACCATTCTCGCTCGCTGTATGGTAATTTTCCAGGCCAGACCGAAATGTCGTCCAGTTATGGTTTAAAAATTTTGGGTTCATTGTGAATACATGCAGATACATAATTATAATATTAATATAATAATTAATAATACAACTTGAAGGTTTTACTAGAACTTAAAGGTATTTATATCAATTACAGTTTGGTTACATAATATTGGTTTCATGGCAGAATACTAGCAAACAAATATAATGACAAAAATACTTTAAAAGTGCAAACAGTGTTTTTTTTGTATCTAAGTTCAAATTTTTGTGACCACTGGGTAAATTATCGCTGTGGGAAATATTCATATATATTTATCAAGACAGTTAACAGTCTTATGTCATATACACTGTCTTTAAAATCTCATTTCCAAATTTTTATGAGTTAAAATATGTATATTCATGTAAGTGTGTCCAAGCGTCAGTCTACATATGTAATTCCCGATTATTTTATGTTGGTATGTCAAGTATCCATAGAACCTACCCTTTTTGTAGTCCAAAATGGATTTTCTTGAGTCCAGAGATCATTTATTAATTCATGTCTTAATATACAATAAATCTTTGTTGGCATTTAAGACTTTTGGGTTAGAACGCTCTAGTGAGCTTAATTTTTAGAAAATTCCGAGCACATGCTGAGTGTTTTGTAATATGTATCGATGTGTGTGACTGAGATTCGTACATAATGAATATTACATATTCTTTCAAAGGTGTAAATAAAGATTTAAGTAATTGATAAAGGATTTGATTTACCGCATATCGTCGCCACATTAAAACACCGAGACGAAAAAGACGAGACACGTGTGCACACTGCAATACAGTAGTGCACACGGCAACACTAGGGTACACATGGCATCATAGAAGTGCATACGACAAAACAAGAAAGGAGTTACTGCTGCGAGAAAAGATTAACTCTGAAAAAACACCTAACCTCTGACCTGCTCTTTACATGACAATGACTTTAGATGTTCTCAAATCGTATTCTTTCTTGGAGATGCTAACCCTAGAGGTCCAATAACTCGCGATGATACTAACAAGACAAGCAGTGTAGCACAAGAAATGATCCACAACAGTTAATTAACTCCTAAGTACTTATTACTGGAGGAAGGAGAAGAGCAACAGATGTGAGGAAACTCACCCACACATTGTGGGCTCGTTAGGAGATCGAATTCGGGTTTTACGGCTGTGAGGCGATCGTTTATTTATTTATTTATTTATTTATTTATTATCAATTTGAGCACACATACAGAGGTACAAAAAAATACAGATAAGAGCAGCATGCCAAAGCCACTTATACTATGCATAGCATTACGGGCTGGCTTAAAATTAACTTAAGATTAACTAAGCAATGATGAAATCAGTGATAAAACTACAGATTACTATAAAGCACAAGTGAGTATTACAAAGACAGGTCATATGGTTGCATTCAGTCATATGAAGGATTCTGTTAGGTAGTGTATTTAAAAAATAATAAAGTTAGATTCGGTTTTAGGTTTAACATTTATGTGATATAATTGTGAGAAACATTTAAGATATACAATTTATAAGGTTGAGTTATTCAGTATTTATTTGGTTTTGGGTGAGTAAGTGATCTTTGAGAAGAGACTTGAATTTATAAACAGGTAGTGTTTCTTTTATATTTACAGGTAATGAATTCCAGATTTTAGGGCCTTTTATGTGCATTGAGTTTTTGCATAGTGTGAGATGGACACGAGAACATCAAAGAGTGATCTGTGTCTTGTGTTATGGTCATGTGTTCTGTTGAGGTTGGCAAGGAGATGTTTGAGGGGAGGGTTAATATTAGAGTTAAGTGTTCTATGTATGTAATAGGTGCAGTAATAAGTATGGATGTTTTGTATGGTGAGTAGATTTAGTGTATTGAATATTGGTGGAGTGTGCTGCCTGTAGTGAGAATTTGTTATCATTCTAACTGCAGCCTTTTGTTGGGTAATTAGTGGTCTGAGATGGTTAATTGTTGTTGAGCCCCAGAGTCACAGAGTCTTGAATTGTGGCACTTAACTGGGTCGCCGGATGATTGAAATATTATTCTTCAAAAAGAGTTTCTTGATCTTAAGTTGCAGATGGCTTCCCCTTATTGTGGGAAGGTTTGTCCAGCCATTGCCTTCCTCAGTCCAATGGAGAGAAAACAGTGTAAGATGTGAAGAGGAAGTTTGAGGTAATCAGTATCTCAGTTTATTCAGGTACAGGAACACATAAATACAGTTACATAAATTATCACACATATCAACAAATGTAGATAACCTAGGATAATCCAGAAAATTTAAAGTGACTTATTTCCATTGATGTCCTTGATGGTGTTGATGATGTATTCAATATTTTTACCCAGGATGATGTGCTGAACACATCATCTCCAATAATGTATTTAAAATGGTTATAATATTAACAATAATTTTTAAAGGGGTGAACAGGTAAACCAGCGGAAGGCCTTGATCAAATGACCAAAAGCTCCAGCTGCGGGTCATCACATGACTAAGACCAGCGTCAGGAAGTACTTATCCTGTTTCCTGACAAACATTACTCCTACCTACATCATCTCCGGCTGATGGACTGATTACCCCAAACACCTTCAGTTTTTTTTCACCGTTTTGTCTGTACTGGATAGATAAATCCACTGGTTGACTAAAGTGTTGTACATGTACTTTATTCATCTACTCGTTAATTTTCTAAACCATTTACAACGTTCCTTGAGTCATACTTGATTGATCACATCTATATTTTTACTTTATTATTATTATTAAAGATTAGCCGGTATTCTCCCGGCCCGGGCCTTTTCCAAGTGGTGGCCCGGCCTTAGCTCCCTGTCTAGGGAGTGTCTGAGACCGAAGTCTCCCATGGGAGGAGGCACAAGTACCTCCTCATCTTTGGGACCAACTGTCCCCAGGCCTAGCCACAAGCTAGGCCTCTCTGGTCTGCCATCCCCGCCACAAGGGGGCTAAAGCTCCCGCTTCACACACGGAGGGCCCGGGTTCGATTCCCGGCGGGTGGAAATTCCGACACGTTTCCTTACACCTGTTGTCCTGTTCACCTAGCAGCAAATAGGTACCTGGGTGTTAGTCGACTGGTGTGGGTCGCATCCTAATGGAAATAAGTTAGACAGTCCTCGATGACGCACTGACTTTCTTGGGTTATCCTGGGTGGCTAACCCTCCGGGGTTAAAAATCCGAACGAAATCTTATCTTATCTTATCTTATCGTATTGTATTGTATTGTATTAGTTACCCCTGAGTTGAACAAGGCTGATGCAGTTTCTCTAAGCGCTTGAAGCATGTCTTTATGGCTGACTCAGTTAATTTGATTAATTGGTAGTATGTTATATGTAGGGAATCAGTACATAATATACATTACAGTGGTGTTTATAGTGGTGATGAAGGTACACGTATTAGCTCTCATAAAAGCTACAGTGTACCACGAGATGTCTGGGTGTGCTACAGTGTACTACGAGATGTCTGGATGTGCTACTGTGTAACACGAGATGTCTGGGTATGCTGCAGAGTACCACGAGATGTCTGGGTGTGCTGCAGAGTACCACGAGATGTCTGGGTATGCTGCAGAGTACCACGAGATGTCTGGGTATGCTGCAGAGTACCACGAGATGTCTGGGTGTGCTGCAGAGTACCACGAGATGTCTGGGTGTACTACAGTGTTTCACGAGATGTCTGGGTGTACTGCAGAGTACCACGAGATGTCTGGGTGTGCTACAGTGTACCACGAGATGTCTGGGTGTATTACAGTGTTCCACAAGATGTCTGGGTGTATTACAGTGCACCACAAGATGTCTGGGTGTATTACAGTGTACCACGAGATGTCTGGGTGTATTACAGTGTACCACAAGATGTCTGGGTGTATTACAGTGTACCACGAGATGTCTGGGTGTGCTACAGTGTACCACGAGATGTCTGGGTGTATTACACTGTACCACGAGATGTCTGGGTGTGCTACAGTACACCACTAGTGTTGCTCTGACTGTCAGGGCTCCATGCGTATGCTGTCGTATATCTTAGCATGTCATCTCCTTTACAGTATAATAATAAGGTATTAAGAGGGCCCCAATGGAAATACTTCACTTTGTCTGACTTTTTTGGGTTATCCCAGGTTCTCTACACATGATAATCTATGTAATTGTATTTGTGTATACCTGAATAAATTTACTTACTTAGCACACCCTTCCCCAGCAGGGATTCTATACACAGTGGCTCAAGAATCTATTGGTAAGCCCTGATCTCTTGTTCTCAGTTTATTTGACAATAAAATCATTTAATAAATATATATGTTTTGACTCACGAAATCGCAATGACACGATTGCAAACAAACCATATCACGGGCGGGGATAGAACCCGCTATCAGAGAGTCTCAAAACTCCAGACCGTCGCGTTAGCCACTAGACCAGCTAGCCACAATAAAATTCGTCCAACTAGGTATATTTCTACACCATAGAAAGGTTAGCATAGGCACCACTGTGACCACAAATGCAAGTTTTTACAGACTAATCTCCAGCAATCGTGTCATTACGATTTCGTGAGTCATGTTAACGGCTTTGAGGGGACTTGAGCTAGGGTTCGTCACGGCCACGCTAGCTGGAGATTCGTCTGTAAAAACTTGTATTTGTGGTCACAGTGGTGCCTATGCTAACCTTCCTATGGTGTAGAAATATACCTAGTTGGACGAATTTTATTGTGGCTAGCTGGTCCAGTGGCTAACGCGACGGTCTGGAGTTTTGAGACTCTTTAACCGCGGGTTCTATCCCCACCCGTGGTATGGTTTGTATATGTTTTGAACAGTCAAGTGTACATGTCATGATCTATTATCCAACATTAGCTCATCTCAGAGCCTGAGTGCCAGGTAAAGATTTTGCTATCACCCCCAGGATGCTGCCCACAACGGTCGATTTAGATCCTAGTGATCATGGGCAGCAGAGGGTGGGACTCAATTTTTAACTAAAATATATCAATGTACCTTTGTAAAAAATAATGTGATTTGGCTTACTTTTCCAATAAACTGCAATAATAGATGCAGTTTTCATTAAGTGTGAGAATTTTCGTATTTTAACTAAACGATGAAGTATGTCAGAAATGCTCCTGGAAAAATACTGAGGGATGTCAGGAAATGCTGCAGAAACATTGAGGAATGTCAGAAAACGCTGCTAAACATCGAGGGATGTCTGAAAACGTTGCAAAAAACTGAGGGATGTCAGAAAACGCTGCTGAACATTGAGGGATGTCAGAAAACGCTGCTAAACACTGAGGGATGTCAGAAAACGCTGCTAAACACTGAGGGATGCCAGAAAACGCTGCTAAACACTGAGGGATGTCAGAAAACGCTGCTAAACACTGAGGGATGCCAGAAAACGCTGCTGAACACTGAGGGATGTCAGAAAACGCTGCTAAACACTGAGGGATGTCAGAAAACGCTGCTAAACACTGAGGGATGCCAGAAAACGCTGCTGAACACTGAGGGATGTCAGAAAACGCTGCTAAACACTGAGGGATGTCAGAAAACGCTGCTAAACACTGAGGGATGCCAGAAAACGCTGCTGAACACTGAGGGATGTGAGAAAACGCTGCTAAACACTGAGGGATGTCAGAAAACGCTGCTAAACACTGAGGGATGCCAGAAAACGCTGCTGAACACTGAGGGATGTCAGAAAACGCTGCTAAACACTGGGGTATATCAGAAATGCTGTATAATGATTCATCTCTCCTTGCCTGACACTCAAACAGTTCCTTTCGGTTATGAGCTAAAACGTCCTCTCACTGAGGTATTCAGGTCAACATACACAAGTCGGGCATTTATTTGAACTCAATGACAGATTTAGGCTATTTAAATCTTTATCTACGCCTCCATCTTCTAAGGAAGCTGGTAAATAGCCGACGCAACTCCCTGTGTAACTTTATTAAGATTATGCTATATGTCACTACAAAAAAAAATCACATATTTTTTAGCTTCTAAGAAATAAAATAAAGATGTTACAAGCTAAGATACGATGCTATTGTTCCAGAGTAATCCAACAATAGTTCTAACCATAATTTTTAAAGGGGTGGACCGGTAAGCCAGCTGAAGGCCTCAGTTATATGAACAAAAGCTCCAGCGGCGTGTCATCATATGACTAAGACCCGAGTCAGGGAACACTTGTCCTGTTTCCTGACGAACATTACCTAACATAAACTATTGCTTTAGTACTCAGGTGGTAAGTATACAAGGTGGAACCTAATATTCATTTTTATTGAGCACACACACACACACATACATATTGACACAACTACATAGGATCATCTACCAGCTGTCTACTGGTAACATATTTGTTTACAAACACAGATCCTCACGGTGTATTTGTTTCCCTGTTAAGTTCATTTTTTATATATGTACAGCATAATGATATGTTTGTTGAGGTTACAAGGATAAAATATGCAATGACTACCACTGCATACATACTCTAAATATATATATATATATATATATATATATATATATATATATATATATATATATATATATATATATATATATATATATATATATATATATATATATATATATATATATATATATATATATATATATATATACAGTGGACCCCGCATAAAGATTACCACCGAATGCGACCAATTATGTAAGTGTATTTATGTAAGTGCGTTTGTACGTGTATATTTGAGGGTCTGAAATGG
>NC_091295.1:51147446-51154946 GCF_038502225.1 Cherax quadricarinatus
CACACACCGGAGACCAGTCAGGCAGTCACACACCGGAGACCAGCCAGGCAGTCACACACCGGAGACCAGCCAAGCAGTCACACACCGGAGACCAGCCAGGCAGTCACACACCGGAGACCAGCCAGGCAGTCACACACCGGAGACCAGCCAAGCAGTCACACACCGGAGACCAGCCAGGCAGTCACACACCGGAGACCAGCCAAGCAATCACACACCGGAGACCAGCCAAGCAGTCACACACCGGAGACCAGCCAAGCAGTCACACACCGAAGACCAGCCAAGCAGTCACACACCGGAGACCAGCCAGGCAGTCACACACCGGAGACCAGCCAGGCAGTCACACACCGGAGACCAGCCAGGCAGTCACACACCGGAGACCAGCCAAGCAGTCACACACCGGACACCAGCCAAGCAGTCACACACCGGAGACCAGCCAAGCAGTCACACACCGGAGACCAGCCAGGCAGTCACACACCGGAGACCAGCCAGGCAGTCACACACCGGAGACCAGCCAAGCAGTCACACACCGGAGACCAGCCAAGCAGTCACACACCGGAGACCAGCCAAGCAGTCACACACCGGAGACCAGCCAGGCAGTCACACACCGGAGACCAGCCAAGCAGTCACACACCGGAGACCAGCCAAGCAGTCACACACCGGAGACCAGCCAAGCAGTCACACACCGGACACCAGCCAAGCAGTCACACACCGGACACCAACCAAGCAGTCACACACCGGACACCAGCCAAGCAGTCACACACCGGACACCAGCCAAGCAGTCACACACCGGAGACCAGCCAAGCAGTCACACACCGGAGACCAGCCAAGCAGTCACACACCGGAGACCAGCCAAGCAGTCACACACCGGAGACCAGCCAAGCAGTCACACACCGGAGACCAGCCATGCAGTCACACACCGGAGACCAGCCATGCAGTCACACACCGGAGACCAGCCAAGCAGTCACACACCGGAGACCAGCCAAGCAATCACACACCGGAGACCAGCCAAGCAGTCACACACCGGAGACCAGCCAAGCAGTCACACACCGGAGACCAGCCAAGCAGTCACACACCGGAGACCAGCCAAGCAGTCACACACCGGAGACCAGCCAAGCAGTCACACACCGGAGACCAGCCAAGCAATCACACACCGGAGACCAGCCATGCAGTCACACACCGGAGACCAGCCAAGCAATCACACACCGGAGACCAGCCATGCAGTCACACACCGGAGACCAGCCAAGCAATCACACACCGGAGACCAGCCAAGCAGTCACACACCGGAGACCAGCCAAGCAATCACACACCGGAGACCAGCCATGCAGTCACACACCGGAGACCAGCCAAGCAATCACACACCGGAGACCAGCCAAGCAGTCACACACCGGAGACCAGCCAAGCAGTCACACACCGGACACCAGCCAAGCAGTCACACACCGGACACCAGCCAAGCAGTCACACACCGGACACCAGCCAAGCAATCACACACCGGAGACCAGCCAAGCAATCACACACCGGACACCAGCCAAGCAGTCACACACCGGACACCAGCCAAGCAGTCACACACCGGAGACCAGCCAAGCAGTCACACACCGGAGACCAGCCAAGCAGTCACACACCGGAGACCAGCCAAGCAGTCACACACCGGAGACCAGCGAAGCAGTCACACACCGGACACCAGCCAAGCAGTCACACACCGGAGACCAGCCAAGCAGTCACACACCGGACACCAGCCAAGCAGTCACACACCGGAGACCAGCCAAGCAATCACACACCCGAGACCAGCCAAGCAATCACACACCGGACACCAGCCAAGCAGTCACACACTGGACACCAGCCAAGCAGTCACACACCGGAGACCAGCCAAGCAGTCACACACCGGAGACCAGCCAAGCAGTCACACACCGGAGACCAGCCAAGCAGTCACACACCGGAGACCAGCCAAGCAGTCACACACCGGACACCAGCCAAACAGTCACACACCGGAGACCAGCCAAGCAGTCACACACAGGACACCAGCCAAGCAGTCACACACCGGAGACCAGCCAAGCAGTCACACACCGGAGACCAGCCAAGCAGTCACACACCGGAAACCAGTCAAGCAGTCACGCACCGGAGACCAGCCAAGCAGTCACGCACCGGAGACCAGCCAAGCAGTCACACACCGGAAACCAGTCAAGCAGTCACACACCGGAGACCAGCCAAGCAGTCACACACCGGAAACCAGTCAAGCAGTCACGCACCGGAGACCAGCCAAGCAGTCACACACCGGAAACCAGTCAAGCAGTCACGCACCGGAGACCAGCCAAGCAGTCACACACCGGAAACCAGTCAAGCAGTCACGCACCGGAGACCAGCCAAGCAGTCACACACCGGAGACCAGCCAAGCAGTCACACACCGGAAACCAGTCAAGCAGTCACACACCGGAGACCAGCCAAGCAGTCACGCACCGGAGACCAGTCAAGCAGTCACACACCGGAGACCAGCCAAGCAGTCACACACCGGAGACCAGCCAAGCAGTCACACACCGGAGACCAGTCATGCAGTCACACACCGGAGACCAGCCAAGCAGTCACACACCGGAGACCAGCCAAGCAGTCACACACCGGAGACCAGTCATGCAGTCACACACCGGAGACCAGCCAAGCAATCACACACCGGAGACCAGCCAAGCAATCACACACCGGAGACCAGCCAAGCAGTCACACACCGGAGACCAGCCAAGCAGTCACACACCGGAGACCAGCCAAGCAATCACACACCGGAGACCAGCCAAGCAATCACACACCGGAGACCAGCCAAGCAGTCACACACCGGAGACCAGCCAAGCAGTCACACACCGGAGACCAGCCAAGCAGTCACACACCGGAGACCAGTCAAGCACCTGGTAAAATCGACAGTCAAAAAACCACGATTTATTTCGTGTCACAGACACTCATTTGACATTCTCGGCCGAAGTGATATACTGACGTTGATGAGGAGGATGAACTGTGTTCTGTTTATCTGAGCTGGAGGGAATAGTCTTGGCATAATGGTTAGGTTAAATATATTTTATCTTTTCTCTCGCTGTTGACTTCCTTCTGTGTGTGTGTGTGTGTGTGTGTGTGTGTGTGTGCCTATGTGTACTCCCCTATTTTTGTTCCAGGGGGTCGAGTACGTTGCACGCTGTCGTGCGTGAGTCTGGGCCTGTCAGTAAATATACCTAGAAAGTGAACTCTATAGTCTCATTAATGCTGGTCAGTCACTACTGAATGTCAGAGGTGAAGGTCGATGTTCTCATCATCATAATTCTAATAGCGCCCGAGGATCGAACCCTTGACCTTTGTGTTGTGAACCGTAGGCTTTAACCCCTGAGCCTACAAATCACTTGATGTCTATTTCCCATGATGGTGCTGGCGTGACACGAAGATGGCAACGCACCATGATGGTGCTGGCGTGCCACCAAGATGGCAACGCACCATGATGGTGCTGGCGTGCCACCAAGATGGCAACGCACCATGATGGTGCTGGCGTGCCACCAAGATGGCAACGCACCATGATGGTGCTGGCGTGCCACCAAGATGGCAACGCACCATGATGGTGCTGGCGTGCCACCAAGATGGCAACGCACCATGATGGTGCTGGCGTGCCACGAAGATGGCAACGCACCATGATGGTGCTGGCGTGCCACGAAGATGGCAACGCACCATGATGGTGCTGGCGTGCCACCAAGATGGCAACGCACCATGATGACGTTCTAAATGGGACTATTCGCCAGCAACAATCACCATCCATAAATGACTGTAAGAATTTGTTCCATCACTTGATATTAGCTGCAATGTTATTAAATTTAGGTGAGTGTCAATTATAATTTAATGGATACCGCTAGATTTCTAGTTATGAGATTATGACGCCCGCTGCCCGGTCTCAGACCAGACCACCTAGTTGACTCCCTGAAACACATGTCTTCACGAGGTAATTGTTTTTATATGAAAAGAGAGAGAGGGGGTTGAAAAGTTTTAAACCTTTCATGGGTATCGAGTAACTCTTTTTATAGCTTCTCAGTTACCACGTCTGAGTTACCACTTTCTTTTATAGTTATTGAATTACCCCTTGTTTTATAGTCAGTGAGTTATTCCTTCTTATCTGGCGTTCCGTAGGGAGTTGTTCGGAGTCCTTCTGGTGAGCAGATGGGAAAGCAGTTAGTTCAGCAACTTCCAGGTATAAACAATGATATATCTTTCTCACCGGCCTTGATGTGAGGACTGTTTGTGGGATGCAGATACCAGCAACACAGAGAGTATCACATCAAGTGGGAACCAGCCATCATAGTTCCCAGTGTATTCTCTAGATCTGCAATTTCTCCAGCCTTAAAAATGATTGTTAGTAGCAGCAATACTGTAAGTAGTACAAGAGAGAGAGAGAGAGAGAGAGAGAGAGAGAGAGAGAGAGAGAGAGAGAGAGAGAGAGAGAGAGAGAGAGAGAGAGAGAGAGAGAGAGAGAGAAAGAAGTTACAATGGGAGTTCACACTAAATATATGGTCAACATTTCCAAGTGGCTGGAAGTGATATATCAAGGTAATTTTTTTTCCACGTTAAACCAGCAATGTGGTTTCTCAATTTTTTCTGTCTTTCTGTCTTTCTGTCTCTCTCTCTCTTTCTGTCGCTCTGTATTATATATATATATATATATATATATATATATATATATATATATATATATATATATATATATATATATATATATATATATATATATATATATATATATATATATATATATATATATATATATATATATATATGCAATAAGATCAAAGTAAACAGGTGATTTCAGAATATGCAAAACAGCCACTCTGAAAGAATAGAGAAATTCCAAGCGCTTTCGTGACTACTCACATTATCAAGGAACTATCATAGTTCCTTGATAATGTGAGTAGTCACGAAAGCGCTTGGAATTTCTCTATACTTTCAGAGTGGTTGTTTTGCATATTCTGAAATCACCTGTTTACTTTGATCTTATTGCATATATATATATATATATATATATATATATATATATATATATATATATATATATATATATATATATATATATATATATATATATATATATATATATATATATATATATATGTCGTGCCTAATAGGTAAAACTGGCCAATTAGCAAAAACTCATTTAAAATTAAGTCCTTTCTAAAATTTTCTCTTATACGTTTAAAGATATATTTTTTTCAATTAATGTTGATGTAAAAATTTATAATTTTTCACCAAAATAAACTTAGAAAACTTACCTAACCTTATTGTAACAAGAGCAATTTATTTTAGCCTAATCCAACTATATATATTTTAGATTTGTTTACAATAATTTAATACTAAACAAACACAGTGAAATATATTTTTTTCGTTAGGTTCAGAATGATTTTGGCGAAATTATTGCATACACAAATTTTCACTTGTCCTATATGGCAAGATGAGCGTTGCTATTTAAGCCAAGATTGCAAGTTCTGCCTATTCGGCACGACACACACACACACACACACACATATATATATATATATATATATATATATATATATATATATATATATATATATATATATATATATATATATATATATATATATATATATATATATATATATATATATATATATATATATATATGTATGTATGTATGTATGTATATATGTATTTGGAGTCTTCTATACATTTGTTGTTATTAAAACCTTGTTTGAAAGAGGTGACCACCTCTCATTACCACACAGGTTAAAATCTGGCGCCGTTCATTGCCACACAGGTTAAGACCTGGCGCTGTTCATTACCACACAGGTTAAGACCTGGTGCCGTTCATTACCACACAGGTTAAGATCTGGCGCCGTTCATTACCACACAGGTTAAGACCTGGCGCCGTTCATTGCCACACAGGTTAAGACCTGGCGCTGTTCATTACCACACAGGTTAAGACCTGGTGCCGTTCATTACCACACAGGTTAAGATCTGGCGCCGTTCATTACCACACAGGTTAAGACCTGGCGCCGTTCATTGCCACACAGGTTAAGACCTGGCGCTGTTCATTACCACACAGGTTAAGACCTGGCGCCGTTCATTACCACACAGGTTAAGACCTGGCGCCGTTCATTACCACACAGGTTAAGACCTGGCGCCGTTCATTACCACACAGGTTAAGACCTGGCGCCGTTCATTACCACACAGGTTAAGACCTGGCGCCGTTCCCAAAGGTACTCAACGGTTCCATTCTCACCTACACGAGAAAACACATTACGACTTTTATGTCTCTTTCAGGGAGGAGGAAAATGATAAGTAAGGAGGAAAGAGGAAGAACAGGAGGAGAAGGAGAAGGAGGAGGAGGAAGAGGAAAAGGAGGAGGAGGAGGAAGAAGAGGAAAAGGAGGAGGAGGAGGAGGAAAAGAAGAATGAAATGAGGAGGAGAGATCCAGATAAGGAGGAGGAGGAGGAGGAGGAGGAGGAAGAGGAAGGAGACAAAGAGGAGAATTATTAGGAGGAACAAGAGGATGAGGTACAACAACACTGAGAACTCAGGTACACTGTTCAATAAAATATCATTATAACACAGACGTTACTACTGTGGCACGTCCAGGAAGGGTACGGATACCCTTTCAGGGTACAGATACCCTGGAAGGGCAGGGCACAACAGCAACATTCACACGCGCACTAACGACATATTTACAGAGTCTGTCTGTCACATAACAGACACATTGACTTAAAAAAAGACGCATGCTGTGGAACAAGCTTTTAATCAGACAACGTTTCCTCTCCCAGCTGATCCTCGATGGAACTCTCAACACAGGGCGAAACGTTGTCAAAGTGAAGCCTTATTCTGCAGCATGTGTCTTTAATATTATCAGCAGTACAACACACTGATCCAGACTGTCTACTAGGGTCACGGTGATGACTTCTATGGGAGAGTTATTTGAGCCATAGCCGGGTCATGACACTCTCTGCTCCCCGTCTGGCATGTCGGAGGATCGAGCCTCCAGCGATACACATTAACACAAATAGAAAGACCCAAAAATACTCTCTAAACTAAGTGAAAGTTATCAGGCTTGTTTTTCGTGTGTTGTCCTACAGAAACTCTCGTCTCTGGCACAGTAACAAATATTTCTACAGTAAGATTATGTCTTCAAGGAGGACCTCTAGTTTCTACTGCTCCTTTACGGCATTTCGTTCATCCTCGACATTTATCCCCGAGAGCGACTTTAAATAAGCCGCGTCACGTTCTACAGTGTATCCGTAGCGAGCGAGATCTCTTTCTGTCACTCGTCCTCGAGCGACAGCATCGAGGACGTCGTAGGTACAGACAGCTGGAGGAGGACCTCAAAGGAGGCCATGAAGGGCGAGTTGATTGTCCCCGCCCTGGGACTCTGGTCAGGTCCAGGGGATGATCTTGACGTAGTCAGGGCTGACGTAGATCTTCAGATCTAAGATGTCATACTGCAGGTCCTGTACTCTCTCCCTCTTCGGTAGACCTGAAGGATAT
>NC_091295.1:51159946-51164946 GCF_038502225.1 Cherax quadricarinatus
CTGACAGAATGAACATTAAAATGGTATAAAATACCGACAGATTGTTAGGTAAGACACATATGCAACAGTTAGGTATCTTTATTTCGAAACGTTTCGCCTACACAGTAGGCTTCTTCAGTCGAGTACAGAAAAGTTGATAGAAGCAGAAGATACTTGAAGACGATGTAATCAGTCCATCACCCTTAAAGTTTTGAGGTGGTCAGTCCCTCAGTCTGGAGAAGAGCATTGTTCCGTTGTCTGAAACAATATGAAGTTGAAGTGACAGGATGGAGCCTTTATATAGTGCCAGGAGGTGAGACGTAGGTTGCTTTGGGAGGGCAGGTCCCTCTCAAACCCAGCCGTTCTCACTAGTAGAGGTCGAAGTTGATGGTCTGTACCAAGATACCCTTGTGTTGCAGTGTCTGACAGAATGAACATTAAAATGGTATAAAATACCGACAGATTGTTAGGTAAGACACATATGCAACAGTTAGGTATCTTTATTTCGAAACGTTTCGCCTACACAGTAGGCTTCTTCAGTCGAGTACAGAAAAGTTGATAGAAGCAGAAGATACTTGAAGACGATGTAATCAGTCCATCACCCTTAAAGTTTTGAGGTGGTCAGTCCCTCAGTCTGGAGAAGAGCATTGTTCCGTTGTCTGAAACAATATGAAGTTGAAGTGACAGGATGGAGCCTTTATATAGTGCCAGGAGGTGAGACGTAGGTTGCTTTGGGAGGGCAGGTCCCTCTCAAACCCAGCCGTTCTCACTAGTAGAGGTCGAAGTTGATGGTCTGTACCAAGATACCCTTGTGTTGCAGTGTCTGACAGAATGAACATTAAAATGGTATAAAATACCGACAGATTGTTAGGTAAGACACATATGCAACAGTTAGGTATCTTTATTTCGAAACGTTTCGCCTACACAGTAGGCTTCTTCAGTCGAGTACAGAAAAGTTGATAGAAGCAGAAGATACTTGAAGACGATGTAATCAGTCCATCACCCTTAAAGTTTTGAGGTGGTCAGTCCCTCAGTCTGGAGAAGAGCATTGTTCCGTTGTCTGAAACAATATGAAGTTGAAGTGACAGGATGGAGCCTTTATATAGTGCCAGGAGGTGAGAGGTAGGTTGCTTTGGGAGGGCAGGTCCCTCTCAAACCCAGCCGTTCTCACTAGTAGAGCCTACTGTGTAGGCGAAACGTTTCGAAATAAAGATACCTAACTGTTGCATATGTGTCTTACCTAACAATCTGTCGGTATTTTATACCATTTTAATGTTCATTCTGTCAGACACTGCAACACAAGGGTATCTTGGTACAGACCATCAACTTCGACCTCTACTAGTGAGAACGGCTGGGTTTGAGAGGGACCTGCCCTCCCAAAGCAACCTACGTCTCACCTCCTGGCACTATATAAAGGCTCCATCCTGTCACTTCAACTTCATATTGTTTCAGACAACGGAACAATGCTCTTCTCCAGACTGAGGGACTGACCACCTCAAAACTTTAAGGGTGATGGACTGATTACATCGTCTTCAAGTATCTTCTGCTTCTATCAACTTTTCTGTACTCGACTGAAGAAGCCTACTGTGTAGGCGAAACGTTTCGAAATAAAGATACCTAACTGTTGCATATGTGTCTTACCTAACAACCCATGGGGAGATGTTATCTGGCCCCATTGCCTTTGAGGTATCTAGCTCACTCAGAAGCCTCTTCACTTCTTCCTCGGTTGTGTGCACTGTGTCCAGCACATGGTGGTGTGCCCCACCTCTCCGTCTTTCTGGAGCTCCTTCTGTCTCCTCTGTGAACACTTCTTTGAATCTCTTGTTGAGTTCCTCACATTCTTCACTCCTCCTTCCTTCCTTAGCCTGATTACCTGGTCCTTGACTGTTGTTTCCCTCCTGATGTGTGTGTGTGTGTATGTGTGTGTGTGTGTGTTTGTGTGTGTTTGTGTGTGTGGGTGTGTGTGTGTGTGTGTGTGTGTGTGTGTGTGTGTGTGTGTGTGTGTGTGTGTGTGTGTGTGTGTGTGTGTGTGTGTGTGTGTGTGTGTGTGTGTGTGTGTGTGTGTGTGTGTGTGTGTGTGTGTGTGTGTGTGTGTGTTTTCGGGAGTGTTGTGTACTAACCCATTTGTGTTTGTGGCTGTCGAACCTTAGCTCCTGACCCCCTCCTTCTAGACCACTTTGAGTGGCATCACTAGCCTGTGGCATAATAATAATAATAATAATAATAATAATAATAATAATAATAATAATAATAATAATAATAATAATAATAATAATAATAATAATAATAATAATAATAATAATAATAATCATAATAATAATTAATAATAATAAATTTTATTTAAGCATGATGTAATGACTGTACAGAGATGGGCGATATTTAGTTGGTCATGCAGAAAGCCCATAATTATGCAGAGCATTTCGTTACTTATCGTATGTGATCTGAGAGTAAACAAATACTTCCTTACGTCCCTTTAGGTCATCTGTTTCTCCAGCTTCCACCTGTGTCCTCTTAATACCTATTCCTCTTAAGTAAGTCAATCTGTCCATATCTGGCCTATTAATTTCTCTTAAGATTTTATACGCAGTAATCATATCTTGCCTTGTCCTACTCTCCTGTTGGGACGTCAGTGTGAGTATACTCACTTATTTGTGGCGGCCAGGATCGATTCTCAGGTCCTGGCCGTCTCTGTGCGTGCGGGAGAGAGAGATAGAGAGAGAGAGAGAGAGAGAGAGAGAGAGAGAGAGAGAGAGAGAGAGAGAGAGAGAGAGAGAGAGAGAGAGACAGACAGACAGACAGACAGACAGACAGACAGACAGACAGACAGACAGACAGAGACAGAGACAGACAGAGAGATAGACAGACTGAGAGAGAGATGACTTATGTAACAACTCTTAGCACGTAAAGCTAAAAACCCTTAACCTAGCCTTGTAAAACCCTATGTAAAAGAAAGAGAGAGAGAGAGAAAGAGAGAAAAAGAGAGAGAAAGAGAGGGCCACACCAACACTGACCCACTGGACCGATCCCACATAAAACAAGATGGAGCAAATGTGACCATAGTGCGGGTAATTTGCTGGCGTTTGTTTGCTGAGTCAACAACTGCAGACGCAAACATTCCTTTGATCCCGACTCCACAAACAAAGATTTTCTTTGCAAACGTCGTTATACAGTGTATGAGGTGAGCTGAGGGAGGTTGTTTGAAGGTCCTTAAGTAGAGGGAGGTGGAGGAGTGAGGGAGGAGGAAGAGAAGGGGTGAGAGAGGGAGAGGAATGAGAGGGAGGTGGAGGGGAGTTAGAAAAGGGAGAGAATAAAGAAGGATAAGATAAGATAAGATAAGATTTCGTTCGGATTTTTAATCCCCGGAGGGTTAGCCACCCAGGATAACCCAAGAAAGTCAGTGCGTCATCGAGGACTGTCTAACTTATTTCCATTGGGGTCCTTAATCTTGTCCCCCAGGATGCGACCCACACCAGTCGACTAACACCCAGGTACCTATTTGCTGCTAGGTGAACAGGACAACAGGTGTAAGGAAACGTGTCGAAATGTTTCCACCCGCCGGGAATCGAACCCGGGCCCTCCGTGTGTGAAGCGGGAGCTTTAGCCACCAGGCCACCGGGCCTGGAAGGACGGTAAAGGAAGGTAAGGGAAGGGAAGGGGTGGTGGATGAAGTTAAAGTAAGGGAAAGGAAGGAAGGGTGGGGTATGAAGGTAAGGGATGGGAAGGGTGGTGGATCAACGTAAGGAAAGATAAGGAAAGATAAAAAAAAAGGGAAGAAAATAGTCTTGAAAATCTCAGCAAGACACATCCTGACTCACGAAATCGTAATGACACGATTGCAAACAAACCATACCACGGGTGGGATTTGAACCCGCGGTCATGTTAGGTTCCCGTCCTGACGAAGTCTTCGCACCTCGCAGCACATTTCCCTTCAGAGTGTCTACCTTCTCCACCAAGAGCTGCTGTTCTTCATAAAACCTCAGCCAGAAATATCCTTTTTCCTCCAAAGAAAGAACTTCACTGGCTGAAGACCCACAAAAGTTTCCCCAGTCTTCTCTTGTCCAGAATAGCTGTCTCTTTCCTAATGGCACCAGAATGTACACTATATTCTTAAACCTTTTCCGCTCTTTCTCTCTCTCTATCTCTTTCTCTTGAGTGTACATCGGGTGGTGTACATGGTGTGTGCATCATGGGGTGTACAACAGGTGATGTACATGGTGTGTGCATCATGGGGTGTACATCGGGTGGTGTACATGGTGTGTGCATCATGGGGTGTACATCGGGTGGTGTACGGCAGTTTAGTGTAGCAATATTCAAGTCTGCAATAAGATACAAGAGCAATATCGCTGGAATTACTGCCAATTTTCCATGCCAAACGGATGTAATCTCTCTCTCTCTCTCTCTCTCTCTCTCTCTCTCTCTCTCTTCCTTCCCCCTCCCCTCCCCAATCCCTCCACCCAGGACCTGGCGCCTAGTAATTACCTGTGTTCGTGGCTGAGTCAGGTAAAGGTGTAGAGACATAAATCCTGGTGTATTGTACCTGCGGGGGGATTACTAGGGATTACTAGAAATTTACCCTTGTGTGCGTGTGTGCGTGCATGAGTGCGTGTGTGTGTGTGTGTGTGTATGTATGTGTTACCCACCTAATTGTGGTTACAGGGATCAAGTCATAGCTCCTGGCCCCTGTGTGTGTGTGTGTGTGTATGTTCACATTTAGTCTATCAATAGACGGGATTATGTCATCCGGTAACTATACAATACAACAAAACATTGTGACCGGCCCGACTAACACTCAGAATAATGCTTCATATCGTCCCTAATTAACGTCAGAAGCTGACGATAATCACATTAAGGACAATTACTATTAGCTGCGTACAACGCTGGTGAACTGCTTAAAATATGAGGTTAGAGGTCAGAGAGAGAGAGAGAGAGAGAGAGAGAGAGAGAGAGAGAGAGAGAGAGAGAGAGAGAGAGAGAGAGAGACAGAGAGAGAGAGACAGAGAGAGAGAGAGAGAGAGAGAGAG
>NC_091295.1:51169946-51172446 GCF_038502225.1 Cherax quadricarinatus
TGTTATATGCGCCTGATGCTCTAGCTTCTGCACTAATCTCTTGTGAGGAACTGTGTCAAAGGCCTTCTTGCAGTCCAAGAAGATGCAATCAACCCACCCCTCTCTCTCGTGTCTTACTTCTGTTATTTTATCATAAAACTCCAGAAGGTTTGTGACACAGGATTTGCCTTCCGTGAATCCGTGCTGGTTGGCATTTATACTCTTGTTCCGTTCCAGGTGCTCCACCACTCTCCTCCTGATAATCTTCTCCATAATTTTGCATACTATACACGTCAATGACACAGGTCTATAGTTTAGTGCCTCTTTTCTGTCTCCTTTTTTAAAAATGGGAACTACATTTGCCGTCTTCCATACCTCAGGTAGTTGCCCAGTTTCCAGGGACGTGTTGAAGATTGTGGTAAGTGGCACGCACAACATATCTGCTCCCTCTCTAAGGACCCACGGGGAGATGTTGTCCGATCCCATTGCCTTTGAGGTATCGATGTCCCTTAGCAGTTTCTTCACCTCCTCCTCATCTGTGTGTATGTCGTCCAACACTTGTTGGTGTATTCCTTGCTGGTGTCCCCATCTGGTCTGTCCCCCCAGAGTCTTTCCTGTCTCTACTGTAAATACTTCCTTAAATCTCGTGTTGAGCTCCTCACATACCTCTTGATCGTTTCTTGTGAGTTCCCCATCTTCTTTCCTCAGCCTTATCACCTGGTCCTTGACTGTTGTCTTCCTCCTAATGTGGCTATACAGCAGTTTCGGGTCAGATTTGACTTTCGATGCTATGTCGTTTTCATACTGTCGCTGGGCCTCCCTCCTTATCTGTGCATACTCGTTTCTGGCTCTTCTACTAATCTCCTTGTTTTCCTGGGTCCTATGCCTCCTGTACCTTTTCCATTCTCTGTTGCACTTAGTTTTTGCCTCCCTACACCTTCGGGTAAACCAAGGACTCGTTTTGGTCTTCCTATTATTTCTGTTTCCCTTGGGAACAAAACTTTCCTCTGCCTCCTTGCACTTTGTTGCCACATATTCCATCATCTCGTTTACTGATTTTCCTACCATTTCTCTGTCCTACTGAACCTCCTGCAGGAAGTTTCTCATACCTGTGTAGTCCCCCCTTTTATAGTTTGGCCTGTCCCCTTCAGTTCCTGTTACCTTCTCCACTTGTAACTCTACTATATAGTCAAAACTCAGAACCACGTGATCGCTAGCTCCAAGGGGCCTCTCGTAAGTGATGTCCTCAATGTCTGAACTGCTCAGGGTGAACAGAAGATCCAGTCTTGCTGGCTCATCCTCCTTTCTCTCTCTGGTTGTGTCCCTGACATGTTGATGCATGAGGTTTTCAAGTACCACATCCATCATCTTGGCTCTCCATGTTTCGGGACCCCCATGTGGCTCCAGGTTTTCCCAGTCGATCTCCCTGTGGTTGAAATTGCCCATTACCAGTAACTTTGCTCTGCTCGAGTGAGCTCTTCTTGCCACCTCAGCCAGTGTGTCCACCATCACCCTGTTGTTTTCTTCGTACTCCTCTCTTGGCCTCCTGCAGTTCTGTGGTGGGTTATACATCACTCCAATGACTACTTTATGTTCTCCGGACTGAATTGTACCTACAATGTAGTCTCTTTCTCCAATCATGTCCATGCCTTCCATTTCCTCAAATCCCCATCGGTGTTTTATGAGCAGTGCAACCCCTCCCCCCCCCTCTACTCCTTCTATCTTTCCTCAGGATCTGATATCCTGTTGGGAAGATTATGTCTGTTATTGTCTCAGTGAGTTTTGTTTCTGTGACTGCTATGATGTCTGGGGATTTTTCACTGATTCTTTCGTTCCACTCCTCATGTTTATTCGTTATTCCATCCGCGTTTGTGTACCAAACCTTCAGTTTCTTTTCTATCATTGTGGTCATGCAAGAATATTGGGGTTGGGGGAGCGAGAGCCTTGGTGTGGGCCTATATGGGGCTGTGGTGTAGGTGGGGTTTGTGTTGATGGGGGTGGGGTCAGAATGCCCATAAGGGACAGCTGTTGGGGTGAGGTTTGTGATATGGGGGTTAGTGGCAGAGGGAACAGTGAGTGGGTTGTAGTATAGGTTGCTCAGTTGCGTTGGGAATGTCGCGGTTGGAGTCATTTGGTGGGAGATTCTGTGGGGTGTGTTTGCCCTTCCTCCTGTGTCTGGGTTCTGCTCATTTTCGTCATTGCCTCTCGTTCCTCCTTGCGTCTCTGTACCCTCTCTTTCAGTGTAGTCCTTTCTTCTTGTGTTCTGTCGCGGTCGAGGTATACTCTCTGGTACCCCTCTTTGTCCCTCAGTCTTGCTTTCTCTTGCAGAATCCTGGTTCAAACTGATTCTTCCTTGAAAGTTACTCTGACAGGCCGTATCCTTCCACTCGCAAACCACCCAATTCTTTGAAAATTTGTCACCTGGGTCATATCGCCCTCCCCTATTGTTTTCATGATGCCTTCAATCAATTTTTTCTCCTCCTGTTTTATTTCTTCAAAGTTGTCCCCCTTGGCTTCTTGG
>NC_091295.1:51177573-51270073 GCF_038502225.1 Cherax quadricarinatus
GAAGACACTGCAAGACTTCAGGCTGACATCAACCAAATCTTTAAATGGGCCGTAGACAACTATATGAAGTTCAGTGATGAGAAATTTCAAATACTCTGATATGGAAAACGTGAGGAAATTAAAACTATATCGGAGTATAAAACAAATTCCAACCACACAATAGAGCGAAAAACTAATGTAAAAGCCTTGGGAGTGATAATGTCTGAGGATCTCACTTTCTCTTCCTCACTCCTACAAGATGTTATACCTTCCTGCATAGTGCACAAAATTGCAGTTTCCCCATCTTCATTAACATTTAACAGTTCCTCAAAATATTCCCTTCATCTTCCCCATACTTCTAACTCTCCATCTCATAGCTCTCCTCTCTTGTATTTAACTGTCATATCCATTCCTTCCCTAGGCTTTTATCTTGTTAATCTTAGTCCAAATCTTTTTCTTTCTTTCTTTCAACGCACTGGCCGTATCCCCCCTGTTTTTGGGGTGGATCTGAAAGAAAAGCAAAAGTTTCTATTTTTAAATTTAGTAATATATACAGGAGAAGGAGTTACTAACCCCTTGTCCCTGGCATGTTAGTTGCCTCTTACAAAAGGCATGGCTTATGGAGGAAGAATTCTGTTTCACTTCCCCATAGAGATAAGAGGAAAGAAACAAGAACAAGAACTAGTAAGAAAATAGAAGAAAATCCAGAGGAGTGTTTATATAGTATATGCTTGTACATGCTTGTGTAGTGTGACCTAAGTGTAAGTAGAGGTAGCAAGACATACATGAAATCTTGCATGTGTATAAGACAGACAAGAGACACCAGCAATCCTACCATCATGTACAACAATTAAAAGAAATTTTTTTCTTATTCTCAGCAAAATTTGTTGATAGCATCTCGCCCACTCTCTCATTTGCTCTCCTTTTACATTCCTCTCTCTTTCTCTCCATATACTCCTATGCACAAAAATAAAAGAAGGAAGTTATAGTTGGTTCAGTAAATCAGAATACATTTCTTCTCTTTTGGTGAAACTGGCTTATCACATGAGCAGTAATGCTTTGTATTCATTTCCCCTTTGCAAGATGTCATTCAATAAATTCTTAAATTCCTGTGTGTGTCTGCATTACTTTTTTGTCGAAAATTTAATTTTTGTTTAATTCCAAATGGCTGTTAGCCCTTTCTGTACTGTCTCAGTGCTGTATCATTTAAGGGTACCTGAGGGCTGTTAAGGGCACACTGTGAGGTTAGTTGTAAGAACAATAATATCTCTGCTAACATAAGACAAGTGTGGAGTACTGCTTTTACCTTCTAATGCAACATATGGTAAAACCTTTCAAATTTCTCCTCATTTTAGACGTCTTATATTTGCTGAGAATTATTTTATTAGAACAGTTACAAAATTACTTTGTTGACAGATATTCTGTAATACAATTACTTGTTTTAGGTAGCCTGTGAAGAATGATCATTTTATCAAACATAGTGTAAGCTCACTGTTGTAATTAATCTGCAAAAATCAGCCTAAATGTTATAAAATTAATATACTGTATTTCATTGATGTTAAATATCAGCTAAATTTAGATTGCCCTAAGATAGGTTAGATGGAATTAACCTAAATTATTGTATAAATCAAATATATAATTTAGTATGCCCTGTCTTCCAGCATAGTTACAGTAATTGCTAAAACAGGTACTGTAATGCTTGAATATATAAGAATGAGTTTTGCTTTATTCATTCTCCCTGGTAATAAAGCTTTAATGTGTTTCACTTGGGGTTAATTTGACTCTTTTTCAAGTGTTTTTAATTACAGCATTTGCTTGCTTACTTAGAAGCAGAGCACTTAATGGTTACATTTTTTAGAATGATAGTGTAAAGTAAAAGGACAAAAGTGCAACTAATGTGACATTTTATTGTGGCAACGTTTCGCTCTCCAGGAGCTTTATCAAGCCATTACAAACAATACATGGACACAGAGGGTATATATAGGCTCAGAGTGAGGTGCAATACTAGTGGTAGTAGTAGTAGTAGTGACAAAAGTTGTAGTAGTAGTAGTAATACAGTATGGTAGAGCAATTAATTCGTACACGAGTAAAAGGATGTAAAAGCTATTACTTGGGTAACATAAAAATAGGTTGGACAAATATAGACTGGATAGAGGCAGACTGTTTCAGTGTTCACTCTCTGTAATGTGCTTTGTGTAGTATAACAGGAGAGACTATGTGATGGCAGGGTTTACTGTTCTCAGGAGGATTCTTGCTAAGACTTCAGAGATGGTGAAGCTGCCGTTGTTTTGTTTAATTGTATTCGAAACAGCGATCAGTGTTGATTCGAGGCACTTGCGTCTGTGGAAATTAGTTTCTTTGATCACTAATTGGGCGTCCCTGAATTTCATGAGATGATTGGTGGAATTTCTGTGTTGTACACAGGCGTTGTTCAAGTTATCGTTCCTACATGCGTAAATGTGTTCATTGAGGCGGGTGTCGAGGTTTCTTGCTGTTTCACCTACGTAAATCTTGTCACAGCCTCCACAGGGTATAGAGTAAACTCCTGCGTTGACTGGTTCGTGGTGCTTTGATTTTGTCCTGGTTAGATCCTTTATTGAAGTGCTAGAAGCGATGGCGACTCTGGTGTTAGCTGTGAAAGTACTTTAGAAACGTTCAGTGCAACTTGGCTGTTGGGAAGAATTATAACTTTGTTGGGAGTGGTGTTGGTGCATGGAGAATTAATGATCTGAAGAGCTCTTTTCTTGCAGTCTTTGATGAAAAAGGAAGGAAAATGTAACTCAGTGAAGGTTTGGTGAATGTATGTACATTCCTCGTCAAGAAACTCAGGACTACAAATTCGGTATGCTCTTAGGAAAAACCCGATGATGATGCCTCTTTTGGTCTTGGTATCTTGACTGGAATAGAAGTGTGTGAGATCATTTTTATTGGTAGGTTTCCGATAGACTTGAAATCTTAGGTTGTTGTCTACTTTGTGAATGAGGACGTCGAGGAAAGGTAGCTTGTCATTGGACTCTTCTTCTAGTGTAAACTGGATCGCCGGTTCAACTGCATTGAGCCTTGCCTGAAGATTCCGTACATCAAAACGTTTGGGAGTTATTACGAGGACGTCGTCCACGTAACGTAACCAAGTGACGTTTGAAGGGATGATGTTGGCGAAGTGTTCAGACTCTAGGTGTTCCATGTATAAGTTGGCTAGGACGGCACTGATGGGGGACCCCATTCCCATGCCGTAGGTCTGTTTGTAGAGCTTGTTATTGAAAGAAAAACAGTTGAAATTAACACAGAGTTCAATCAAGTCAACAAAATCTCCAGGAGGTAGAGGAAGATTAAGGTCCTGATTGACTTTACGTCATAGAACCTCGATGGCTTTTGTGGTAGGTACTTTTGTGAAGAGGGAAGTCACGTCCAAACTGCTTAGTTTCTTGTTATGGATGGAGAGGTTTCGGATGCGGTTGAGAAGGTCGCCTGAGTGTTTAAGATGAGTGGGGCTGATGGTCCCCAGAAGGCAGGAAAGATGTTTGGCAAGAACTCCGGCTAGTTTGTGTGGAGCACTGCCTATTCCTGACGTGATTGGTCTGAGAGGAATATTGTGTTTATGGGTCTTGGGTAAACCATACATGTGTGCTGGTTTAGGGTTGCTTGGTAACAAGTACAGAAGTTTCTTCCCTTCTCTAGTGCATTTGAGTATTTGTCTGGTTTTATATAGAAAATCTTTGGTGAGCGTCTCCCACTGTTGAGTGCTGATGGGTTCATATGTAGATTGATCATTCAAAAGGTCCCTCATTTTAGTGTTGTAGTCACTGGTGTTGAGTATGACGACTCCACCTCCTTTGTCGGCGGTGGTGACGATAATGTTGGGGTCGTTGGCGAGGTCCTTAAGGGCAGTGCTGTATTGTCTAGGAAAATTAGAAGAAGAGGGTTCACATCAAGCTGCAGTGAGAAGGCCCTGTATATAACCCTTCTGAAAGTTGCTGTCACTGTGTCTATGGTTCCTGGTAACTAGATTGAGTTGATAGTTAGGTTTGCGTATGTTGGTTTATAAATTTGAGTCCCAGACTCAGTGCTTGTTTCTCGTAGTCAGTTAAGGTGCGTGACGATAAGTTGTTTATCAGGGATTCGCTTCCCATTTCCTTCCATTGACTGTTAGTGCAGAGGTACTGAAGTTTGAGATTGAGTTTGATAACAAAAAAAGGCACAATACCGTGACTGGAACGATACACAAATAACCCGCACATAAAAGAGAGAAGCTCACGACAACGTTTCGGTCCGACTTGGGCCATTTACAAAGTCACAATTTGTAAATGGTCCAAGTCGGACCGAAACGTCGTCATAAGCTTCTCTCTTTTATGTGCGGGTTATTTGTGTATTGAGTTTGATCTTCTGTTGGAGGTTAGCTGTGGTGACTGTGCTGAGAATATGCTCAGCAGTGTGTTGGTCAATCTGAAGATTGGCCCTCATATTCCTTGCAGTTTCAAAGGTTTCCTTAGCGATGTTAGAAAGTTCTTCGGCACATTCAGTTAAGTAAGCTTGGGTAGCTAGAGAGAAGGGGCGCTTGGAGTTGGAGAGTTGTGCAGGGGTAGACTTTGGGATCACCTTCTCTGCCAGGCAATCTTGTAGGAAGTTGTGTCTGTTGCGATAGCTGTGAGCACGAAGAAGGGTGTCTAAATAACGTCTGCATGAAATGTTCATTAGATGATACATCACTGCCCTTAAGGACCTCGCCAACGACCCCAATATTATCGTCACCACCGCCGACAAAGGAGGTGGAGTCATCTTACTCAACACCAGTGACTACAACACTAAAATGATGGACCTTTTGAATGATCAATCTACATATAAACCCATCAGCACTCAACAGTGGGAGACGCTCACCAAAGATTTTCTATATAAAACCAGACAAATGCTCAAATGCACTAGGGAAGGGAAGAAACTTCTGTACTTGTTACCAAGCAACCCTAAACCAGCACACATGTATAGTTTACCCAAGACCCATAAACACAATATTCCTCTCAGATCAATCACGTCAGGGATAGGCAGTGCAATCCACACAAACTAGCCGGAGTTCTTGCCAAACATCTTTCCTGCCTTCTGGGGACCATCAGCCCCACTCATCTTAAACACTCAGGCGACCTTCTCAACCGCATCCGAAACCTCTCCATCCATAACAAGAAACTAAGCAGTTTGGACACGACTTCCCTCTTCACAAAAGTACCTACCACAAAAGCCATCGAGGTTCTACGACATAAAGTCAATCAGGACCTTAATCTTCCTCTACCTCCCGGAGATTTTGTTGACTTGATTGAACTCTGTGTTAATTTCAACTGTTTTTCTTTCAATAACAAGCACTACAAACAGACCTACGGCATGGGAGTGGGGTCCCCCATCAGTGCCGTCCTAGCTAACTTATACATGAAACATCTAGAGTCCGAACACTTCGCCAACATCATCCCTTCAAACGTCACTTGGTTACGTTACGTGGACGACGTCCTCGTAATAACTCCCAAACGTTTTGATGTACGGAATCTTCAGGCAAGGCTCAACGCAGTTGAACCGGCGATCCAGTTTACACTAGAAGAAGAGTCCAATGTCAAGCTACCTTTCCTCGACGTCCTCATTCACAAAGTAGACAACAACCTAAGATTTCAAGTCTATCGGGAACCTACCAATAAAAATGATCTCACACACTTCTATTCCAGTCAAGATACCAAGACCAAAAGAGGCATCATCATCGGGTTTTTCCTAAGAGCATACCGAATTTGTAGTCCTGAGTTTCTTGACGAGGAATGTACATACATTCACCAAACCTTCACTGAGTTACATTTTCCTTCCTTTTTCATCAAAGACTGCAAGAAAAGAGCTCTTCAGATCATTAATTCTCCACGCACCAACACCACTCCCAACAAAGTTATAATTCTTCCCAACAGCCAAGTTGCACTGAACGTTTCTAAAGTACTTTCATAAGCTAACACCAGAGTCGCCATCGCTTCTAGCACTTCAATAAAGGATCTAACCAGGACAAAATCAAAGCACCTCGAATCAGTCAACACAGGAGTTTACACTATTCCCTGTGGAGACTGTGACAAGATTTACGTAGGTGAAACAGCAAGAAACCTCGACACCCGCCTCAATGAACACATTTATGCATGTAGGAACGATAACTTGAACAACGCCTGTGTACAACACAGAAATTCCACCAATCATCTCATGAAATTCAGGGACGCCCAATTAGTGATCAAAGAAACTAATTTCCGCAGACGCAAGTGCCTCAAATCAGCACTGATCGCTGTTTCGAATACAATTAAACAAAACAACGGCAGCTTCACCATCTCTGAAGTCTTAGCAAGAATCCTCCTGAGAACAGTAAACCCTGCCATCATATAGTCTCTCCTGTTATACTACACAAAGCACATTACAGAGAGTGAACACTGAAACAGTCTGCCTCTATCCAGTCTATATTTGTCCAACCTATTTTTATGTTACCCAAGTAATAGCTTTTACATCCTTTTACTCGTGTATGAATTAATTGCTCTACCATATTGTATTACTACTACTACTACAACTTTTGTCACTACTACTACTACTGCCACTAGTATTGCACCTCACTCTGAGCCTATATATACCCTCTGTGTCCATGTATTGTTTGTAATGGCTTGATAAAGCTCCTGTAGAGTGAAACGTTGCCACAATAAGATGTCACATTGGTTGCACTTGTGTCCTTTTACTTTACACTATCATTGTCGGTAATTCTACCAACTTTATTAGAATGACAGTGTTTATAAAAAAAAAATGTTAAAAATTATCATCCAGAGCAACAGTTTTTCTCCTGGTTCAGTTTTGACTTCATTGAGAATGCATGGGATGCTTAACTGTTTGTATGTTTTTTCCAAATTCTAAGTTTCTCTGTTGATAAAAACAGAAATCCTAATTTTTTATATAATTTTTACATTAGTTATTGACTTTGGACATCTATAAAAAAGTGACATTGATCATAGATTGCATTTATAATAAAATAATATCTTCATTGAGTTTGTTTAACAGTGAAAATTCCAGTTGAATTTATTTACAATTGCAAGATTTTTCTTTTTAAGGTTTATGCTTTATCATGCTTTTAAAATTAAGATCATAGAAAAACTAACTATCCATTAATTTCTTGTTTTCTCCTATACTTAGGTTGTTTGTATGATAACTGATAACATTAGGCACTAACCTCCTCTTAGTGACCATGAATCTAATACAGTGTTCTTAGTAGGTATCAATCTAGTATAGTGTTCTTAGTAGGTATCAGTCTAGTATAGTGTTCTTAGTAGGTATCAGTCTAGTATAGTGTTCTTAGTAGGTATCAGTCTAGTATAGTGTTCTTAGTAGGTATCAGTCTAGTATAGTGTTCTTAGTAGGTATCAGTCTAGTATAATGTTCTTGGTAGGTATCAGTCTAGTATAGTGTTCTTAGTAGGTATCAGTCTAGTATAGTGTTCTTAGTAGGTATCAGTCTAGTACAATGTTCTTAGTAGGTATCAGTCTAGTACAGTGTTTTTAGTAGGTATCAGTCTAGTACAATGTTCTTAGTAGGTATCAGTCTAGAACAGCATTCTTAGTAGGTATCAGTCTAGTACAATGTTCTTAGTAGGTATCAGTCTAGTACAGTGTTCTTAGTAGGTATCAGTCTAGTACAGTGTTCTTAGTAGGTATCAGTCTAGTACAGTGTTCTTAGTAGGTATCAGTCTAGTACAGTGTTCTTAGTAGGTATCAATCTAGTATAATGTTCTTGGTAGGTATCAATCTTGTATGGTGTTCTTAATAAGCATGAATCTGGTACAGTGTTCTTAGTAAGCATCAGTCTAGTATAGTGTTCTTAGTAGGTATCAGTCTAGTATAGTGTTCTTAGTAGGTATCAGTCTAGTACAATGTTCTTAGTAGGTATCAGTCTAGTACAGTGTTCTTAGTAGGTATCAGTCTAGTACAATGTTCTTAGTAGGTATCAGTCTAGTACAGCATTCTTAGTAGGTATCAGTCTAGTACAATGTTCTTAGTAGGTATCTGTCTAGTACAGTGTTCTTAGTAGGTATCAGTCTAGTACAGTGTTCTTAGTAGGTATCAGTCTAGTACAGTGTTCTTAGTAGGTATCAATCTAGTATAATGTTCTTGGTAGGTATCAATCTTGTATGGTGTTCTTAATAAGCATGAATCTGGTACAGTGTTCTTGGTAAGCATCAGTCTAGTACAGTGTTCTTAGTAAGCATCAGTCTAGTACAGTGTTCTTAGTAAGCATCAGTCTAGTACAGTGTTCTTAGTAAGCATCAGTCTAGTACAGTGTTCTTGGTAAGCATCAGTCTAGTGCAGTGTTCTTAGTAAGCATCAGTCTAGTACAGTGTTCTTAGTAAGCATCAGTCTAGTACAGTGTTCTTAGTAAGCATCAGTCTAGTACAGTGTTCTTAGTAAGCATCAGTCTAGTACAGTGTTCTTGGTAAGCATCAGTCTAGTGCAGTGTTCTTAGTAAGCATCAGTCTAGTACAGTGTTCTTAGTAAGCATCAGTCTAGTACAGTGTTCTTGGTAAGCATCAGTCTAGTACAGTGTTCTTAGTAAGCATCAGTCTAGTACAGTGTTCTTGGTAAGCATCAGTCTAGTACAGTGTTCTTGGTAAGCATCAGTCTAGTACAGTGTTCTTGGTAAGCATCAGTCTAGTACAGTGTTCTTAGTAAGCATCAGTCTATTACAGTGTTCTTAGTAAGCATCAGTCTAGTACAGTGTTCTTGGTAAGCATCAGTCTAGTACAGTGTTCTTAGTAAGCATCAGTCTAGTACAGTGTTCTTAGTAAGCATCAGTCTAGTACAGTGTTCTTGGTAAGCATCAGTCTAGTACAGTGTTCTTGGTAAGCATCAGTCTAGTACAGTGTTCTTAGTAAGCATCAGTCTAGTACAGTGTTCTTAGTAAGCATCAGTCTAGTACAGTGTTCTTAGTAAGCATCAGTCTAGTACAGTGTTCTTAGTAAGCATCAGTCTAGTACAGTGTTCTTAGTAAGCATCAGTCTAGTACAGTGTTCTTAGTAAGCATCAGTCTAGTACAGTGTTCTTAGTAAGCATCAGTCTAGTACAGTGTTCTTAGTAAGCATCAGTCTAGTACAGTGTTCTTAGTAAGCATCAGTCTAGTACAGTGTTCTTAGTAAGCATCAGTCTAGTACAGTGTTCTTAGTAAGCATCAGTCTAGTACAGTGTTCTTAGTAAGCATCAGTCTAGTACAGTGTTCTTGGTAAGCATCAGTCTAGTACAGTGTTCTTGGTAAGCATCAGTCTAGTACAGTGTTCTTGGTAAGCATCAGTCTAGTACAGTGTTCTTAGTAAGCATCAGTCTAGTACAGTGTTCTTAGTAAGCATCAGTCTAGTACAGTGTTCTTGGTAAGCATCAGTCTAGTACAGTGTTCTTAGTAAGCATCAGTCTAGTACAGTGTTCTTAGTAAGCATCAGTCTAGTACAGTGTTCTTAGTAAGCATCAGTCTAGTACAGTGTTCTTAGTAAGCATCAGTCTAGTACAGTGTTCTTAGTAAGCATCAGTCTAGTACAGTGTTCTTAGTAAGCATCAGTCTAGTACAGTGTTCTTAGTAAGCATCAATCTAGTACAGTGTTCTTGGTAAGCATCAGTCTAGTACAGTGTTCTTGGTAAGCATCAGTCTAGTACAGTGTTCTTGGTAAGCATCAGTCTAGTACAGTGTTCTTAGTAAGCATCAGTCTAGTACAGTGTTCTTAGTAAGCATCAGTCTAGTACAGTGTTCTTGGTAAGCATCAGTCTAGTACAGTGTTCTTGGTAAGCATCAGTCTAGTACAGTGTTCTTGGTAAGCATCAGTCTAGTACAGTGTTCTTGGTAAGCATCAGTCTAGTACAGTGTTCTTAGTAAGCATCAGTCTAGTACAGTGTTCTTGGTAAGCATCGGTCTAGTACAGTGTTCTTGGTAAGCATCAGTCTAGTACAGTGTTCTTAGTAAGCATCAGTCTAGTACAGTGTTCTTAGTAAGCATCAGTCTAGTACAGTGTTCTTGGTAAGCATCAGTCTAGTACAGTGTTCTTGGTAAGCATCAGTCTAGTACAGTGTTCTTGGTAAGCATCAGTCTAGTACAGTGTTCTTAGTAAGCATCAGTCTAGTACAGTGTTCTTAGTAAGCATCAGTCTAGTACAGTGTTCTTAGTAAGCATCAGTCTAGTACAGTGTTCTTGGTAAGCATCAGTCTAGTACAGTGTTCTTGGTAAGCATCAGTCTAGTACAGTGTTCTTGGTAAGCATCAGTCTAGTACAGTGTTCTTAGTAAGCATCAGTCTAGTACAGTGTTCTTAGTAAGCATCAGTCTAGTACAGTGTTCTTGGTAAGCATCAGTCTAGTACAGTGTTCTTGGTAAGCATCAGTCTAGTACAGTGTTCTTGGTAAGCATCAGTCTAGTACAGTGTTCTTGGTAAGCATCAGTCTAGTACAGTGTTCTTAGTAAGCATCAGTCTAGTACAGTGTTCTTGGTAAGCATCAGTCTAGTACAGTGTTCTTGGTAAGCATCAGTCTAGTACAGTGTTCTTAGTAAGCATCAGTCTAGTACAGTGTTCTTAGTAAGCATCAGTCTAGTACAGTGTTCTTGGTAAGCATCAGTCTAGTACAGTGTTCTTGGTAAGCATCAGTCTAGTACAGTGTTCTTAGTAAGCATCAGTCTAGTACAGTGTTCTTAGTAAGCATCAGTCTAGTACAGTGTTCTTGGTAAGCATCAGTCTAGTACAGTGTTCTTGGTAAGCATCAGTCTAGTACAGTGTTCTTAGTAAGCATCAGTCTAGTACAGTGTTCTTAGTAAGCATCAGTCTAGTACAGTGTTCTTGGTAAGCATCAGTCTAGTACAGTGTTCTTGGTAAGCATCAGTCTAGTACAGTGTTCTTAGTAAGCATCAGTCTAGTACAGTGTTCTTAGTAAGCATCAGTCTAGTTCAGTGTTCTTGGTAAGCATCAGTCTAGTACAGTGTTCTTAGTAAGCATCAGTCTAGTACAGTGTTCTTGGTAAGCATCAGTCTAGTACAGTGTTCTTGGTAAGCATCAGTCTAGTACAGTGTTCTTGGTAAGCATCAGTCTAGTACAGTGTTCTTAGTAAGCATCAGTCTAGTACAGTGTTCTTAGTAAGCATCAGTCTAGTACAGTGTTCTTGGTAAGCATCAGTCTAGTACAGTGTTATTAGTAAGCATCAGTCTAGTACAGTGTTCTTAGTAAGCATCAGTCTAGTACAGTGTTCTTAGTAAGCATCAGTCTAGTACAGTGTTCTTGGTAAGCATCAGTCTAGTACAGTGTTCTTAGTAAGCATCAGTCTAGTACAGTGTTCTTAGTAAGCATCAGTCTAGTACAGTGTTCTTAGTAAGCATCAGTCTAGTACAGTGTTCTTAGTAAGCATCAGTCTAGTACAGTGTTCTTGGTAAGCATCAGTCTAGTACAGTGTTCTTGGTAAGCATCAGTCTAGTACAGTGTTCTTGGTAAGCATCAGTCTAGTACAGTGTTCTTGGTAAGCATCAGTCTAGTACAGTGTTCTTGGTAAGCATCAGTCTAGTACAGTGTTCTTGGTAAGCATCAGTCTAGTACAGTGTTCTTGGTAAGCATCAGTCTAGTACAGTGTTCTTGGTAAGCATCAGTCTAGTACAGTGTTCTTAGTAAGCATCAGTCTAGTACAGTGTTCTTGGTAAGCATCAGTCTAGTACAGTGTTCTTGGTAAGCATCCGTCTAGTACACTGTTCTTAGTACGCATCAGTCTAATACAGTGTTCTTAGTAAGCATCAGTCTAGTACAGTGTTCTTAGTAAGCATCAGTCTAGTACAGTGTTCTTGGTAAGCATCAGTCTAGTACAGTGTTCTTGGTAAGCATCAGTCTAGTACAGTGTTCTTGGTAAGCATCAGTCTAGTACAGTGTTCTTAGTAAGCATCAGTCTAATACAGTGTTCTTAGTAAGCATCAGTCTAGTACAGTGTTCTTGGTAAGCATCAGTCTAGTACAGTGTTCTTAGTAAGCATCAGTCTAGTACAGTGTTCTTGGTAAGCATCAGTCTAGTACAGTGTTCTTAGTAAGCATCAGTCTAATACAGTGTTCTTAGTAAGCATCAGTCTAGTACAGTGTTCTTGGTAAGCATCAGTCTAGTACAGTGTTTTTGGTAAGCATCAGTCTAGTACAGTGTTCTTGGTAAGCATCAGTCTAGTACAGTGTTCTTGGTAAGCATCAGTCTAGTACAGTGTTCTTAGTAAGCATCAGTCTAGTACAGTGTTCTTGGTAAGCATCAGTCTAGTACAGTGTTCTTAGTAAGCATCAGTCTAGTACAGTGTTCTTAGTAAGCATCAGTCTAGTACAGTGTTCTTAGTAAGCATCAGTCTAGTACAGTGTTCTTAGTAAGCATCAGTCTAATACAGTGTTCTTAGTAAGCATCAGTCTAGTACAGTGTTCTTGGTAAGCATCAGTCTAGTACAGTGTTCTTAGTAAGCATCAGTCTAGTACAGTGTTCTTGGTAAGCATCAGTCTAGTACAGTGTTCTTAGTAAGCATCAGTCTAGTACAGTGTTCTTAGTAAGCATCAGTCTAGTACAGTGTTCTTGGTAAGCATCAGTCTAGTACAGTGTTCTTAGTAAGCATCAGTCTAGTACAGTGTTCTTAGTAAGCATCAGTCTAGTACAGTGTTCTTAGTAAGCATCAGTCTAGTACAGTGTTCTTAGTAAGCATCAGTCTAATACAGTGTTCTTAGTAAGCATCAGTCTAGTACAGTGTTCTTGGTAAGCATCAGTCTAGTACAGTGTTCTTAGTAAGCATCAGTCTAGTACAGTGTTCTTGGTAAGCATCAGTCTAGTACAGTGTTCTTAGTAAGCATCAGTCTAGTACAGTGTTCTTGGTAAGCATCAGTCTAGTACAGTGTTCTTGGTAAGCATCAGTCTAGTACAGTGTTCTTGGTAAGCATCAGTCTAGTACAGTGTTCTTGGTAAGCATCAGTCTAGTACAGTGTTCTTGGTAAGCATCAGTCTAGTACAGTGTTCTTGGTAAGCATCAGTCTAGTACAGTGTTCTTAGTAAGCATCAGTCTAGTACAGTGTTCTTGGTAAGCATCAGTCTAGTACAGTGTTCTTGGTAAGCATCAGTCTAGTACAGTGTTCTTGGTAAGCATCAGTCTAGTACAGTGTTCTTAGTAAGCATCAGTCTAGTACAGTGTTCTTAGTAAGCATCAGTCTAGTACAGTGTTCTTAGTAAGCATCAGTCTAATACAGTGTTCTTAGTAAGCATCAGTCTAGTACAGTGTTCTTGGTAAGCATCAGTCTAGTACAGTGTTCTTAGTAAGCATCAGTCTAGTACAGTGTTCTTGGTAAGCATCAGTCTAGTACAGTGTTCTTGGTAAGCATCAGTCTAGTACAGTGTTCTTGGTAAGCATCAGTCTAGTACAGTGTTCTTGGTAAGCATCAGTCTAGTACAGTGTTCTTGGTAAGCATCAGTCTAGTACAGTGTTCTTAGTAAGCATCAGTCTAGTACAGTGTTCTTAGTAAGCATCAGTCTAGTACAGTGTTCTTAGTAAGCATCAGTCTAGTACAGTGTTCTTGGTAAGCATCAGTCTAGTACAGTGTTCTTAGTAAGCATCAGTCTAGTACAGTGTTCTTAGTAAGCATCAGTCTAGTACAGTGTTCTTAGTAAGCATCAGTCTAGTACAGTGTTCTTGGTAAGCATCAGTCTAGTACAGTGTTCTTAGTAAGCATCAGTCTAGTACAGTGTTCTTAGTAAGCTTCAGTCTAGTACAGTGTTCTTGGTAAGCATCAGTCTAGTACAGTGTTCTTAGTAAGCATCAGTCTAATACAGTGTTCTTAGTAAGCATCAGTCTAGTACAGTGTTCTTAGTAAGCATCAGTCTAGTACAGTGTTCTTAGTAAGCATCAGTCTAATACAGTGTTCTTAGTAAGCATCAGTCTAGTACAGTGTTCTTGGTAAGCATCAGTCTAGTACAGTGTTCTTAGTAAGCATCAGTCTAGTACAGTGTTCTTAGTAAGCATCAGTCTAGTACAGTGTTCTTAGTAAGCATCAGTCTAGTACAGTGTTCTTGGTAAGCATCAGTCTAGTACAGTGTTCTTGGTAAGCATCAGTCTAGTACAGTGTTCTTGGTAAGCATCAGTCTAGTACAGTGTTCTTAGTAAGCATCAGTCTAGTACAGTGTTCTTAGTAAGCATCAGTCTAGTACAGTGTTCTTAGTAAGCATCAGTCTAGTACAGTGTTCTTAGTAAGCATCAGTCTAGTACAGTGTTCTTAGTAAGCATCAGTCTAGTACAGTGTTCTTAGTAAGCATCAGTCTAGTACAGTGTTCTTAGTAAGCATCAGTCTAGTACAGTGTTCTTGGTAAGCATCAGTCTAGTACAGTGTTCTTAGTAAGCATCAGTCTAGTACAGTGTTCTTAGTAAGCATCAGTCTAGTACAGTGTTCTTAGTAAGCATCAGTCTAGTACAGTGTTCTTAGTAAGCATCAGTCTAGTACAGTGTTCTTAGTAAGCATCAGTCTAGTACAGTGTTCTTGGTAAGCATCAGTCTAGTACAGTGTTCTTAGTAAGCATCAGTCTAGTACAGTGTTCTTAGTAAGCATCAGTCTAGTACAGTGTTCTTGGTAAGCATCAGTCTAGTACAGTGTTCTTAGTAAGCATCAGTCTAGTACAGTGTTCTTGGTAAGCATCAGTCTAGTACAGTGTTCTTAGTAAGCATCAGTCTAGTACAGTGTTCTTAGTAAGCATCAGTCTAGTACAGTGTTCTTAGTAAGCATCAGTCTAGTACAGTGTTCTTAGTAAGCATCAGTCTAATACAGTGTTCTTGGTAAGCATCAGTCTAGTACAGTGTTCTTAGTAAGCATCAGTCTAGTACAGTGTTCTTGGTAAGCATCAGTCTAGTACAGTGTTCTTAGTAAGCATCAGTCTAGTACAGTGTTCTTGGTAAGCATCAGTCTAGTACAGTGTTCTTAGTAAGCATCAGTCTAGTACAGTGTTCTTGGTAAGCATCAGTCTAGTACAGTGTTCTTGGTAAGCATCAGTCTAGTACAGTGTTCTTGGTAAGCATCAGTCTAGTACAGTGTTCTTAGTAAGCATCAGTCTAGTACAGTGTTCTTAGTAAGCATCAGTCTAGTACAGTGTTCTTAGTAAGCATCAGTCTAGTACAGTGTTCTTAGTAAGCATCAGTCTAGTACAGTGTTCTTAGTAAGCATCAGTCTAATACAGTTTTAACTTCTTATAATTTGTGTGTGTAATCTTGGAGAATATTGCTTTTAATTTTTATATTCTTGTAGCCTGTAAAATTTGGCAACTGATTTAGTTTCTCTCAGCTTGCTTAGCTTCCTTGGTAAAGCATAGAAAAAAAATTAAAATTTATATGAAGTAGATTTATCATGACAAATCACAGGTTCTATTACATTTAATAAATTAGCTAAAAAAAAAAAAAAGACTTTTGGGTAAAATCCACTTAGTAAATTGTAATATTTGCTTCTTTAATTTGAATGTTTTTTGTAGTATATATCTGTAAATTGTGTGTACAGAATTGTATTAGGTACTTAAATTTTTTCTATATTTTAACATTACTCAGACAGTCCCTGCTATTAGTCTGTTATTTCAAGAGTTTACTGTATATAAAAACATCAGTGTAAAAAGTAGGAACTGGGCTGGCTGAAGTGTTCTGCAGTTACTACGAACTCATCATCACTGCCAGATAACTAAATAACAGATAAGGCTTGTTATGATTTGTAATGTTTTTATATACTAATGAATGCATTTATAACTTGAGCATTGGCTTGCTTGGCCTAAGCAGCATAAAATGGAAGGTTTAGTTAGATTGTATAGAGAATACTTTTGTTATTTCATAGTTTACAGAAAGGTCTTGAGATTCTTGCCTCATTACAAAATATTTGTGTTTTTGTAAATTTTTAAAACTGAATAATGTTTAGGTGTGATGACTTTCAGAATTACTATGGATAAACAGACAAATACAAATTTTTATTTCTTTATGTGGCTTAAAAATAATGAACATAGTTGACATGTAATAAAACACTAATAGGCAAAAAAGAGAGCTGCTAGTATGCAATGCATTTCAGGCATTAGGGGAAGGGAGTAGGGTGGGTAGAATTCACCCTAAGTAACGTTTAAAATGGCTATTGAATATCACATGGAAAGCAGTTGGTGATCATATATACATAATTACATGTGTACATGTTTGTAGTTCTCCACGGGGAAGTGGAACAGAATTCTTCCTCCATAAGCCATGCATGTCGTAAGAGGCAACTAAAATGCCGGAAGCAAAGGGCTAGTAACCCCTTCTCCTGTATTCTTTCTTCTTTCAACAAACCGACCGTATCCCACAGAGGCAGGGTGGCTCAAAAAGAAAAACAAAAGTTTCTCTTTTCAAATTTAGTAATTTATACAGGAGAAGGGGTTACTAGCCAGTTGCTCCCGGCATTTTAGTCGCCTCTTACAACACGCATGGCTTCCAAAGGAAGAATTCTGTTCCACTTCCCCATGGAGATAACAGGAAATAATCAAGAGCAAGAATTTATTTTATTTTTTTATTAACACACTGACCAATTCCCACCAAGGCAGGATCACCCGAAAAAAAAAAACTTTCACAATCATTCACTCCATCACTGTCTTGCCAGAAAGGTGCTTTACACTACAATTTTTAAACTGCAACATTAACACCCTTCCTTCAGAGTGCAGGCACTGTACTTCTCATCTCCAGGACTCAAGTCCAGCCTGCCGGTTTCCCTTAATCCCCTCATAAATGTTACTTTGCTCACACTCCAACAGCACGTCAAGTATTAAAAACCATTTGTCTCCATTCTCTCCTATCAGACACGCTCATGCATGCCCGCTGGAAGTCCAAGCCCCTCGCACACAAAACTTCCTTTGCCCCCTCCCTCCAACCTTTCCTAGGCCGACCCATACCCCGCCTTCCTTCCACTACAGACTGATACACTCTTGAAGTCATTCTGTTTCGCTCCATTCTCTCTACATGTCCAAACCACCTCAACAACCCTTCCTCAGCCCTCTGGACAACAGTTTTGGCAATCCCACACCTCCTCCTAACTTCCAAACTACGAATTCTCTGCATTATATTCACACCACACATTGCCCTCAGACATGACATCTCCACTGCCTCCAGCCTTCTCCTCGCTGCAACATTCATCACCCATGCTTCACACCCATATAAGAGCGTTGGTAAAACTATACTCTCATACATTCCCCTCTTTGCCTCCAAGGACAAAGTTCTTTGTCTCCACAGACTCCTAAGTGCACCGCTCACCCTTTTCCCCTCATCAATTCTATGATTCACCTCATCTTTCATAGACCCATCCGCTGACACGTCCACTCCCAAATACATATCTGAATACATTCACCTCCTCCATACTCTCTCCCTCCAATCTGATATCCAATCTTTCATCACCTAATCTTTTTGTTATCCTCATAACCTTACTCTTTCCTGTATTCACTTTAAATTTTCTTTTTTTACATACCTTACCAAATTCATCCACCAACCTCTGCAACTTTTCTTCAGAATCACCCAAGAGCACAGTGTCATCAGCAAAGAGCAACTGTGACAACACCCACTTCATGTGTGATTCTTTATCTTTTAACTCCACACCTCTTTCCAAGACCTTCGCATTTACTTCTCTTACAACCCCATCTATAAATATATTGACCAACCACGGTGACATCACACATCCTTGTCTAAGGCCTACTTTTACTGGGGAAATAATCTCCCTCTTTCCTACATACTCTAACTTGAGCCTCACTATCCTCGTAAAAACTCTTCACTGCTTTCAGTAATCCACCTCCTATACCATACATCTGCAACATCTACCACATTGCCCCCCTATCCACCCTGTCATATGCCTTTTCCAAATCCATAAATGCCACAAAAACCTCTTTAGCCTTATCTAAATACTGTTCACTTATATGTTTCACTGTAAACACCTGGTCCACACACCCCCTACCTTTCCTAAAGCCTCCTTGTTCATCTGCTATCCTATTCTCCGTCTTACTCTTAATTCTTTCAATAATAACTCTACCATACACTTTACCAGGTATACTCAACAGACTTATCCCCCTATAATTTTTGCACTCTCTTTTGTCCCCTTTGCCTTTATACAAAGGAACTATGCATGCTCTCTGCCAATCCCTAGGTACCTTACCCTCTTCCATACATTTATTAAATAATAGCACCAACCACTCCAAAACTATATCTCCACCTGCTTTTAACATTTCTATCTTTATCCCATCAATCCCGGCTGCCTTACCCCCTTTCATTTTACCTACTGCCTCACGAACTTCCCCCACACTCACAACTGGCTCTTCCTCACTCCTACAAGATGTTATTCCTCCTTGCCCTATACACGAAATCACAGCTTCCCTATCTTCATCAACATTCAACAATTCCTCAAAATATTCCCTCCATCTTCCCAATACCTCTAACTCTCCATTTAATAACTCTCCTCTTCTATTTTTAACTGACAAATCCATTTGTTCTCTAGGCTTCTTTAACTTGTTAATCTCACTCCAAAGCTTTTTCTTATTTTCAACAAAATTTGTTGATAACATCTCACCCACTCTCTCATTTGCTCTTTTTTTACATTGCTTCACCACTCTCTTAACCTCTCTCTTTTTCTAGTAAGAAAATAGAAGAAAACCCAGAGGGGTGTGTATATATATTACTGCTACCCCTTCCTTTGCTCTAACTCTCTCAGATACTCCAGATTTAATCCCATTTATTTCCCCCCACCTAAACTCCCCTACCCCCTTCAGCTTTGTTTCGCTTAGGGCCAGGACGTCCAACTTCTTTTCATTCATAACATCAGCAATCATCTGTTTCTTGTCATCCGCACTACATCCACGCACATTCAAGCATCCCAGTTTTATAGAAGAAAAACTTTATAAAACTGGGATGCTTAAATGTGCGTGGATGTAGTGCAGATGACAAGAAACAGATGATTGCTGATGTTATGAATGAAAAGAAGTTGGATGTCCTGGCCCTAAGCGAAACAAAGCTGAAGGGGGTAGGGGAGTTTCGGTGGGGGGAAATAAATGGGATTAAATCTGGAGTATCTGAGAGAGTTAGAGCAAAGGAAGGGGTAGCAGTAATATTGAAGGATCAGTTATGAAAGGAGAAAAGAGAATATGAATGTGTAAATTCAAGAATTATGTGGATTAAAGTAAAGGTTGGATGCGAAAAGTGGGTCATAATAAGCGTGTATGCACCAGGAGAAGAGAGGAATGTAGAGGAGAGAGAGAGATTTTGGGAAATGTTAAGTGAATGTATAGGAGCCTTTGAACCAAGTGAGAGAGTAATTGTGGTAGGGGACCTGAATGCTAAAGTAGGAGAAACTTTTAGAGAGGGTGTGGTAGGTAAGTTTGGGGTGCCAGGTGTAAATGATAATGGGAGCCCTTTGATTGAACTTTGTATAGAAAGGGGTTTAGTTATAGGTAATACATATTTTAAGAAAAAGAGGATAAATAAGTATACAAGATATGATGTAGGGCGAAATGATAGTAGTTTGTTGGATTATGTATTGGTAGATAAAAGACTGTTGAGTAGACTTCAGGATGTACATGTTTATAGAGGGGCCACAGATATATCAGATCACTTTCTAGTTGTAGCTATACTGAGAGTAAAAGGTAGATGGGATACAAGGAGAATAGAAGCATCAGGGAAGAGAGAGGTGAAGGTTTATAAACTAAAAGAGGAGGCAGTTAGGGTAAGATATAAACAGCTATTGGAGGATAGATGGGCTAATGAGAGCATAGGCAATGGGGTCGAAGAGGTATGGGGTAGGTTTAAAAATGTAGTGTTAAAGTGTTCAGCAGAAGTTTGTGGTTACAGGAAAGTGGGTGCGGGAGGGAAGAGGAGCGATTCGTGAAATGATGATGTAAAGAGAGTAGTAAGGGAGAAAAAGTTAGCATATGAGAAGTTTTTACAAAGTAGAAGTGATGCAAGGAGGGATGAGTATATAGAGAAAAAGAGAGAGGTTAAGAGAGTGGTGAAGCAATGTAAAAAGAGAGCAAATGAGAGAGTGGGTGAGATGTTATCAACAAATTTTGTTGAAAATAAGAAAAAGTTTTGGAGTGAGATTAACAAGTTAAGGAAGCCTAGAGAACAAATGGATTTGTCAGTTAAAAATATGAGAGGAGAGTTATTAAATGGAGAGTTAGAGGTATTGGGAAGATGGAGGGAATATTTTGAGGAATTGTTAAATGTTGATGAAGATAGGGAAGCTGTGAGTTCGTGTATAGGGCAAGGAGGAATAACATCTTGTAGGAGTGAGGAAGAGCCAGTTGTGAGTGTGGGGGAAGTTCATGAGGCAGTAGGTAAAATGAAAGGGGGTAAGGAAGCCGGGATTGATGGGATAAAGATAGAAATGTTAAAAGCAGGTGGGGATATAGTTTTGGAGTGGTTGGTGCAATTATTTAATAAATGTATGGAAGAGGGTAAGGTACCTAGGGATTGGCAGAGAGCATGCATAGTTCCTTTGTATAAAGGCAAAGGGGACAAAAGAGAGTGCAAAAATTATAGGGGGATAAGTCTGTTGAGTATACCTGGTAAAGTGTATGGTAGAGTTATTATTGAAAGAATTAAGAGTAAGATGGAGAATAGGATAGCAGATGAACAAGGAGGCTTTAGGAAAGGTAGGGGATGTGTGGACCAGGTGTTTACAGTGAAACATATAAGTGAACAGTATTTAGATAAGGCTAAAGAGGTCTTTGTGGCATTTATGGATTTGGAAAAGGCGTATGACAGGGTGGATTGGGGGGCAATGTGGCAAATGTTGCAGGTGTATGGTGTGGGAGGTAGGTTACTGAAAGCAGTGAAGAGTTTTTACAAGGATAGTGAGGCTCAAGTTAGAGTATGTAAGAAAGAGGGAAATTATTTCCCAGTAAAAGTAGGCCTTAGACAAGGATGTGTGATGTCACCGTGGTTGTTTAATATATTCATAGATGGGGTTGTAAGAGAAGTAAATGCGAAGGTCTTGGCAAGAGGCGTGGAGTTAAAAGATAAAGATTCACACATAAAGTGGGAGTTGTCACAGTTGCTCTTTGCTGATGACACTGTGCTCTTGGGAGATTCTGAAGAGAAGTTGCAGAGATTGGTGGATGAATTTGGTAGGGTGTGCAAAAGAAGAAAATTAAAGGTGAATACAGGAAAGAGTAAGGTTATGAGGATAACAAAAAGATTAGGTGATGAAAGATTGGATATCAGATTGGAGGGAGAGAGTATGGAGGAGGCGAATGTATTCAGATATTTGGGAGTGGACGTGTCAGCAGATGGGTGTATGAAAGATGAGGTGAATCATAGAATTGATGAGGGGAAAAGGGTGAGTGGTGCACTTAGGAGTCTGTGGAGACAAAGAACTTTGTCCTTGGAGGCAAAGAGGGGAATGTATGAGAGTATAGTTTTACCAACGCTCTTATATGGGTGTGAAGCATAGGTGATGAATGTTGCAGCGAGGAGAAGGCTGGAGGCAGTGGAGATGTCATATCTGAGGGCAATGTGTGGTGTGAATATAATGCAGAGAATTCATAGTTTGGAAGTTAGGAGGAGGTGCGGGATTACCAAAACTGTTGTCCAGAGGGCTGAGGAAGGGTTGTTGAGGTGGTTCGGACATGTAGAGAGAATGGAGCGAAACAGAATGACTTCAAGAGTGTATCAATCTGTAGTGGAAGGAAGGCGGGGTAGGGGTCGGCCTAGGAAAGGTTGGAGGGAGGGGGTAAAGGAGGTTTTGTGTGCGAGGGGCTTGGACTTCCAGCAGGCATGCGTGAGCGTGTTTGCTAGGAGAGAATGGAGACAAATGGTTTTTAATACTTGACGTGCTGTTGGAGTGTGAGCAAAGTAACATTTATGAAGGGGTTCAGGGAAACCGGCAGGCCGGACTTGAGTCCTGGAGATGAGAAGTACAATGCCTGCACTCTGAAGGAGGGGTGCTAATGTTGCAGTTTAAAAACTGTAGTGTAAAGCACCCTTTTGGCAAGACAGTGATGGAGTGAATGATTGTGAAAGTTTTTCTTTTTCGGGCCACCCTGCCTTGGTGGGAATCGGCCAGTGTGATAATAAAAAAAAAATAATAAAAAAAAAATATATATATATACAGTGGACCCCCGGTTAACGATACTTTTTCATTCCAGAAGTATGTTCAGGTGCCAGTACTGACCGAATTTGTTCCCATAAGGAATATTGTGAAGTAGATTAGTCCATTTCAGACCCCCAAACATACACGTACAAACGCACCTACATAAATACACTTACATAATTGGTCGCATTGGGAGGTGATCGCTAAGCGAGGGTCCACTGTATATATATATATATATACTTGTACATGTATATGTGGGGGTTATAAGAGAAGTAAATGCGAGGGTCTTGGCAAGAGGCGTGGAGTTAAAAGATAAAGAATCACACACAAAGTGGGAGTTGTCACAGCTGCTCTTTGCTGATGACACTGTGCTCTTGGGAGATTCTGAAGAGAAGTTGCAGAGATTGGTGGATGAATTTGGTAGGGTGTGCAAAAGAAGAAAATTAAAGGTGAATACAGGAAAGAGTAAGGTTATGAGGATAACAAAAAGATTAGGTGATGAAAGATTGAATATCAGATTGGAGGGAGAGAGTATGGAGGAGGTGAACGTATTCAGATATTTGGGAGTGGACGTGTCAGCGGATGGGTCTATGAAAGATGAGGTGAATCATAGAATTGATGAGGGAAAAAGAGTGAGTGGTGCACTTAGGAGTCTGTGGAGACAAAGAACTTTGTCCTTGGAGGCAAAGAGGGGAATGTATGAGAGTATAGTTTTACCAACGCTCTTATATGGGTGTGAAGCGTGGGTGATGAATGTTGCAGCGAGGAGAAGGCTGGAGGCAGTGGAGATGTCATGTCTGAGGGCAATGTGTGGTGTGAATATAATGCAGAGAATTCGTAGTTTGGAAGTTAGGAGGAGGTGCGGGATTACCAAAACTGTTGTCCACAGGGCTGAGGAAGGGTTGTTGAGGTGGTTCGGACATGTAGAGAGAATGGAGCGAAACAGAATGACTTCAAGAGTGTATCAGTCTGTAGTGGAAGGAAGGCAGGGTAGGGGTCGGCCTAGGAAAGGTTGGAGGGAGGGGGTAAAGGAGGTTTTGTGTGCGAGGGGCTTGGACTTCCAGCAGGCATGCGTGAGCGTGTTTGATAGGAGTGAATGGAGACAAATGGTTTTTAATACTTGACGTGCTGTTGGAGTGTGAGCAAAGTAACATTTATGAAGGGATTCAGTGAAACCGGCAGGCCGGACTTGAGTTCTGGAGATGGGAAGTACAGTGCCTGCACTCTGAAGGAGGGGTGTTAATGTTGCAGTTTAAAAACTGTAGTGTAAAGCACCCTTCTGGCAAGACAGTGATGGAGTGAATGATGGTGAAAGTTTTTCTTTTTCGGGCCACCCTGCCTTGGTGGGAATCGGCCAGTGTGATAATAACAAGAAAAAAAAAAAAAAAAAATAATGTATATGTAGTGTGACCTATGTGTAAGAAGTAGTAGCAAGACGTACCTGAAATCTTGCATGTTTGTGAGACAGAAAAATGGACACCAGCAATCCTACCATCATGTAAAACAATTACAGGCTTTCGTTTTACACTCACTTGGCAGGACGGTAGTACCCCTCTGAGTGGTTGCTGTCCTTTTGAGCCACCCTGCCTCAGTAGGATATGGCCAGTTTGTTAAAAGGAGAAAATGCATTTTTATTTTGAACTGTATTTGCTATTGGAAGAGCCATTGGTGTTATACTTAACATAAGAATTTGAAGCAAAACAGGTGAGGGAGGGTGGGTTTAATTGATGCGTTTATAGAACTATACTGAATTTGACCTTTTGACAGGACACTTAGTATGATCTTAGTATAAATGTGGTTTAAAAGACATTCAAAGGACAAATATTTTCATACTTGATCTTTAAAGGTAATTGACTGGATAAGCTGACAAGAGCAGAAAAAGACATGATATTTCATGGAAACATTTACTACTGCTGCAACGTTCTGTCCAAGGATTAATGAAGCAAATTAAATATACAGATACTTCATCTTCTTTCTTTCTTTCAGCACACCGGCCATATCCCACCAAGGCAGGGTGGCCCAAAAAGAAAAACGAAAGTTTCTCTTTTAAATTTAGTAATTTATACAGGAGAAGGGGTTACTGGCGCCTTGCTCCCGGCATTTTAGTCGCCTCTTACAACACGCATGGCTTATGGAGGAAGAATTCTGTTCCACTTCCCCATGGAGATAAGAGGAAATAAACAAGAACAAGAACTAGAAAGAAAATAGAAGAATACCCAGAGGGGTGTGTATATATATGCTTGTACATGTATGTGTAGTGTGACCTAAGTGCAAGTAGAATTAGCAAGACATACCTGAAATCTTGCATGTTTATGAGACAGACAAAAGACACCAGCAATCCTACCAACATGTAAAACAATTACAGGTTTTCATTGTACACTCACTTGGCAGGACGGTAGTATCTCCCTGGGCGGTTGCTGTTTACCAACCTACTACCTATAATACTTCATCTTATAAGGCAAATAAACACCCTGAGGTCATGCTTTAAAGAGATCAAAAACGAGGCCAAAGGATGGGTATAGAGAAAGGTACAGGAGTGAAACAAGAGGCAAGATCATTATTTTTATAATCATAACCAAATTTTATAATCATAACCAGCAAGAGGTAAGATCAGGGAGGTGAGGTGAAGGGCCAAGGATGGAATAACATTTTTAATGTGATAAACGTGGATATGTGAGCGATGGGCCTATCCAGCAAGTGCATTCTTGGCACCTGAGCAGAAACAGAAGAGACACTTGCCACCAGCAAGTTTCCTTCCCATGTCATCTTCATCTGCACAAAAAGTCCTACTCATTCATACCAGTTATAGTGAATGCCCCAGCATCCACTGTCAACTTATCTCCACTGGGCAGGTAGCTGCATCATCATAATTTTCTGTAAGGCCAGCATGAATGTGGATGTTACTACTAAAATCATAAGAACAATCATAATACCTCACATACCCAGAAAAACCACTGCAGTATAATAGAGATTTATAGTATTCCATGCAAGGTTAATGTTGGGGAGATAAGACTTGATCTTTGGACTCAACTTCAGGAATGCAAATATAAGTGCAGGATTGATGTTGCCAACAGCATGTGCATTGTCCATCACAAGTTACCCTACCAAGTCATGAACTGGTAAGCAGTGCAGCAGCATTTCAGGGGAGCAACCAGAATGCAGGACCCAGAAGGTGGCCACCATTCATATTACTGAGACCGTAGAACAAAGCAGTGGAATGTGCATGCTGCCTGGACCCTTTGCATACATGTTAATGATTTTTTTATTATTATCACACTGGCCGATTCCCACCAAGGCAGAGTGGCCCGAAAAAGAAAAACTTTCACCATCATTCACTCCATCACTGTCTTGCCAGAAGGGTGCTTTACACTACAGTTTTTAAACTGCAACATTAACACCCCTCCTTCAGAGTGCAGGCACTGTACTTCCCATCTCCAGGACTCAAGTCCGGCCTGCCGGTTTCCCTGAACCCCTTCATAAATGTTACTTTCCTCACACTCCAACAGCACGTCAAGTATTAAAAACCATTTGTCTCCATTCACTCCTATCAAACACGCTCACGCATGCCTGCTGGAAGTCCAAGCCCCTCGCACACAAAACCTCCTTTACCCCCTCCCTCCAACCTTTCCTAGGCCGACCCCTACCCCCGCCTTCCTTCCACTACAGACTGATACACTCTTGAAGTTATTCTGTTTCGCTCCATTCTCTCCACATGTCTGAACCACCTCAACAACCCTTCCTCAGCCCTCTGGACAACAGTTTTGGTAATCCCACACCTCCTCCTAACTTCCAAACTACGAATTCTCTGCATTATATTCACACCACACATTGCTCTCAGACATGACATCTCCACTGCCTCCAGCCTTCTCCTCGCTGCAACATTCATCACCCATGCTTCACACCCATATAAGAGCGTTGGTAAAACTATACTCTCATACATTCCCCTCTTTGCCTCCAAGGACAAAGTTCTTTGTCTCCACAGACTCCTAAGTGCACCACTCACCCTTTTCCCCTCATCAATTCTATGATTCACCTCATCTTTCATAGACCCATCCACTGACACGTCCACTCCCAAATATCTGAATACATTCACCTCCTCCATACTCTCTCCCTCCAATCTGATATCCAATCTTTCATCACCTAATCATTTTTTTATCCTCATAACCTTACTCTTTCCTGTATTCACTTTCAATTTTCTTCTTTTACACACCCTACCAAATTCATCCACCAATCTCTGCAACTTCTCTTCAGAATCTCCCAAGAGCACAGTGTCATCAGCAAAGAGCAACTGTGACAACTCCCACTTTATGTGTGATTCTTTATCTTTTAACTCCACGCCTCTTGCGTTACCCAGCCTTGGTCCTACACCTTATCTCCTTGATCTCACCCCACAACTTCTCTGTAACCTCTCTTGAACCTGATCTCAGGGTGCTCCTTTCCCTTCACAATGCTGTGCATCTTTGTTTTTGGCATACTCGATAAAATCCAGCCCTGGACGAAATGTTGTAGCAGTGACTAAGGTTTCCCAGTAATAAAGTGTGTTTCTCTCTTCATGATCATTTAAATTACTTGTGGTCACACTGGGCATCAGGTCAGTTGTTATATTTAATGTTGGCTGCCTTACTGATCTTTTATTTTGTTATGCCATTCAGGTAAAGATAATACGTACAGGCAAAATCTTCCATTAACATTTTACACTTTATTATCTACATGGCTGTAAGTGTTGAAAATTGTGGAGCAGCACTAAAAAATTATTCTACTGTAGATATTTACCATATTAATTTTTAAACTATTAAACAAGTACATTATACAGTACTTTGTACTTTTTTCACTACAAAATTTGTAAGGATGAAAACTTCCTCAGCACAGAAAGAATTAAAGATGGAAATTGCTTGGTTCACAATTCTGTTCTTTTTCTATGGAATTGGTGAGGGTTAGAACCCATGGTGAGTGAGTCATAACTCTCAAGGCCAGTGCAAAAGCCACTCTTCTTTTTCCATTGTACTTATCACATACTATATACAGACTCACACATAAACCACGTTTTTCCGAGTTTCATACATTTCTCACATGCAGAAATATTAGTTTGTTTAAAACAACATTTTAATTTGTAGACTTCTCTTACTTTCTTAAATCCAGTGATTGCAATTAATAAAAAAAAAAATATTTAAAATTCAGACAAGTCTGCTTGAAGAATTATGAACCATTGCAAGATTTTAAGCTATAAGATTCTTTCAAGTATAACAACATTAAGAGTTAAAAGATAAATATGATTTAGTTTGGTTGCTCTCATAGGTAGTAGCTTGGTAGACAGCAACCACCCAGGGAGGTACTACCGTTCTGCCAAGTGAGTGTAAAACGAAAGCCTGTGATTGTTTTACATGATGGTAGGACTGCTGGTGTCTTGTCTGTCTCATAAATATGCAAGATTGCAGGTACGTCTGGCTACTTCTACTTACACTTAGGTCACACTAAACATACATGTACATGTTTATTTATACACACTCATCTGAGTTTTCTTTGATTTTATCTTAGTTCTTGTTCTAATTACATTTCCTTTTATATCCATGGGGAAGTGGAATAAGAATCTTTCCTCCGTAAGCCATGTGTGTTGTAAAAGTCAACTAAAATGCCGGGAACAATGGGCTAGTAACCCCTTTTCCTGTAATAATTACTAAAAAGAATAAGAAGAGGAAAATTGTCAAAGTGGGAAGTCTGAATGTGCGTGGATGTTGTGCAAATGATAAGAAAGAGATGATTGTGGATGTTATGAATGAGAAGAAGCTGGATGTCCTGGCTTTAAGTGAAACAAAGCTGAAGGGGGTGGGAGAGTTTCAGTGGAGAGGAATAAATGGCATTAGGTGAGGGGTTTCTAATAGAGTTGGAGCTAAAGAAGGAGTAGCAATAATGTTGAAGGATAAGCTATGGCAGGAAAAGAGGGACTATAAATGTATTAATTCAAGGATTATGTGGAGTAAAATGAAGGTTGGATGTGAGAAGTGGGCTATAGTAAGCATATATGCACCTGGGGAAGAGAGAAGTATAGAGGAGAGAGGTTTTGGGAAATGTTGAGTGAATGCATGGGGAGTTTTTAACCAAGTGTGAGAGCACTTGTGGTTGGGGATTTTAATGCTGAAGTGGGTAAAAATGTTGTGGAGGTAGTAGTAGGTAAATTTGGGGTGCCAGCGATAAATGAAAATGGGGAGCCTTTAATTGAGCTATGTGTAGAAAGAGGTTTTACCTGGAGAGAGTTCCGGGGGTCAACGCCCCCGTGGCCTGGTCTGTGACCAGGCGGCCTGGTGGATCAGAGCCTGATCAACCAGGCTGTTACTGCTGGCTGTACACAAACCAACGTACGAGCCACAGCCCGGCTGGCCAGGTACCGACTTTAGGTGCTTGTCCAGTGCCAGCTTGAAGACTGCCAGGGGTCTATTGGTAATCCCCCTTATGTATGCTGGGAGGCAGTTGAACAGTCTCAGGCCCCTGACACTTATTGTATGGTCTCTTAGCATGCTAGTGACACCCCTGCTTTTCATTGGGGAGATGTTGCATCGTCTGCCAAGTCTTTTGCTTTCGTTGTGAGTGATTTTCGTGTGCAAGTTCGGTACTAGTCCCTCTACGATTTTCCAGGTGTATATAATCATGTATCTCTCCCGCCTGCGTTCCAGGGAATACAGGTTCAGGAACTTCAAGCGCTCTCAGTAATTGAGGTGTTTTATCTCAATTATGCTCGCCATGAAGGTTCACTGCACATTTTCTAGGTCAGCAATTTCACCTGCCTTGAAAGGTGCTGTTAGTGTGCAGCAATATTCAAGCCTAGATAGAACAAGCGACCTGAAGAGTGTCATCATGGGCTTGGCATCCCTAGTTTTGAAGATTCTCATTATCCATCCTGTCATTTTTCTAGCAGCTGTGATTGATACAATGTTATGGTCCTTGAAGGTGAGATCCTCCGACATGATCACTCCCAGGTCTTTGACGTTGGTGTTTCGCTCTATTTTGTGACCAGAATTAGTTTTGTACTCTGATGAAGTTTTAATTTCCTCGTGTTTACCATATCTGAGTAATTGAAATTTCTCATCGTTGAACTTCATATTGTTTGGTAATAAGCAATACGTATTTTATGAAAAAGAGGATAAATAAATATACAAGATATGATGTAGCACGTAATGAAAGTAGTTTGTTAGATTGTGTATTAGGTAGATGGCGAGAATATTTTGAGGAACTTTTAAATGTCGACAAAAGAAAGGGAGGCGGTAATTTCATGCACTGGCCAGGGAGGTATATCATCTTTTAGGAGTGAAGAAGAGCAGGATGTGAATGTGGGGGAGGTGTTTACATTGAAACATATATGTGAGCAGTATTTAGATAAAGGTAGGGAAGTTTTAATTGCATTTATGGATTTAGAAACGGCATATGATAGAGTGGATAGGGAAGCAATGCGGCAGATGTTGCAAGTACAGTGGACCCCCTCTTTACGATCACCTCCCAATGCGGCCAATTATGTAAGTGTATTTATGTAAGTGCGTTTGTACGTGTATGTTTGGGGGTCTGAAATGGACTAATCTAATTCACAATATTCCTTATGGGAACAGATTCGTTCAGTACTGGCACCTGAACATACTTCTGGAATGAAATAATACCGTAAACCGGGGGTCCACTGTATATGGAATAGGTGGTAAGTTACTAAATGCTGTAAAGAGTTTTTATGAGGATAGTGAGGCTCAGGTTAGGGTGTGTAGAAGAGAGGGAGACTACCTCCTGGTAAAAGTAGGTCTTCGACAGGGATGTGTAATGTCACCATGGTTGTTTAATATATTTATAGATGGTGTTATAAAAGAAGTAAATGCTAGGGTGTTCAGGAGAGGGGTGGGATTAAATTATGGGGAATTAAATACAAAATGGGAAGTGGCACAGTTTTTTTTTGCTGATGATACTGTGCTTATGGGAGACTCTAAAGAAAAATTGCAAAGGTTAGTGGACAAATTTGGGAGTGTGTGTAAAGGTAGAAAGTTGAAAGTAAACATAGAAAAGAGTAAGGTGATGAGAGTATCAAATGATTTAGATAAAAATTGGATATCAAATTGGGGAGGAGGAGTATGGAAGAAGTGAATATTTTCAGATATTTGGGAGTTGACGTGTCAGCGGATGGATTTATGAAGGATGAGGTTAATCATTAAATTGATGAAGGAAAAAAGGTGAGTGGTGCATTGAGTTATATGTGGAGGCAAAAAATGTTATCTATGGAGGCAAAGAAGGGAATGTATGAAAGTATAGTAGTACCAACACTCTTACATGGGTGTGAAGCTTGGGTTGTAAATGCTGCAGCGAGGAGGCGGTTGGAGGCAGTGGAGATGTCCTGTCTAAGGGCAATGTGTGGTGTAAATATTGTGCAGAAAATTCGGAGTGTGGAAATTAGGAGAAGGTGTGGAGTTAATAAAAGTATTAGCCATAGGGCTGAAGAGGGTTTGTTGAGGTGGTTTGGTCATTTAGAGAGAATAGATCAAAGTAGAATGACATGGAGAGCGTATAAATTTGTAGGGAAAGGAAGGTGGGGTAGGGGTCGTCCTCAAAAAGGTTGGAGGGAGGGGGTAAAGGAGGTGTTTTGGGTGAAGGGTTTGGACTTCCAGCAAGCGTGCGTGAGCGTGTTAGGAGTGAATGGAGACGAATGGTATTTGGGACCTGACGATCTGTTGGAGTGTGAGCAGGATAATATTTAGTGAAGGGATTCAGGGAAACCCGGTTATTTTATATAACTGGACTTGAGTCCTGGAAATGGGAAGTACACTGCCTGCACTCTAAAGGAGGGGTTTGGGATATTGGCAGTTTGGAGAGATATATTGTGTATTTTTATACATATATACTTCTAAACTGTTGTATTCTGGGCACCTCTGCAAAAACAGTGATTATTTGTGAGTGAGGTGAAAGTGTTGAATGATGATGAAAATATTTTCTTTTTGGGGATTTTCTTTCTCTTTGGGTCACCCTGCCTCGGTGGGAGACGGCCGACTTGTTGAAAAAAAAAAATTTTAGTTAATATAAACAATGTGGTGTAATTACAAGTCAGCATTATCTCTGTTTTGTATATCCTCCACTCCATGAAGACAGCTGTTAAGATGGGAAGCCAAAGCACATAAGTGGATCATTTATGTAGATTATGAGTAATAAAATGGGCATTTTTGGGGGCATATGTGTGAATTTTTTGTCTGCAAGTGTGCAAGCCACATGCTCACAGACATTTCCAGCAACATGCACATAGTAAATGTACACACACACACACATTAAAGGCACATAAACATTGAATGCACATTGAAGGTAGTCTCATTAAGGGTACACACACATACATTAAAATCACATAAATTATAATCACTTAAAATCACATGATTTAATTGTGTACACAATTTAAAGGTACACACATGCACATTAAAGGCCTACACATTAAAAGTAGACACACATTAAAGGTACATATACATTAGATGTATATACACATTAATGGCACATGAACACATTCAAGGCACATGAATACACTTTATTGGCACATAAACACACACATACTTTATAAACATTACCTGTTTACAGCACTTCCCTTGAGCACCTACTCTTCATCATCCATGCCTATTGGCACTCTCAGCACACACAGCTCTTTCCCATCTTTCGTCTTAGTTTTCATGTTCTCTAATGTATTTGGTTTCTGTGTTTGTTTCTCAGTACTATACTGTATGTTTTTTTTTCCTGTAATCACATAACCCTACAACACCTTCTGCACTAGAATCCATTCTAATTAAACTTTGATATTTGAAACACTGTTTTCTAACTTCCTGCACATGTGCATTATTATTGATTTCCACATTTCTCTTGCCAGCATACATTAGATGCATACTAGGGTTACAGTTATATTAGAGTGCTTTCTGTAACAGGAAAGGTACAAAGTTCCCACACATTGAACAATAAGACACAAGAAGAGCATGGAACACTGCATTAATGACTGCTCAAGCAGGAGCTTTACAGATTTAATTATTCGCTTATTAAATTTCCTTTGTGAGCAAAACATCATGGTTATAGTGTTCCTTGCTGCTTTTGTGTCTTATTGTCCAGTGTGTCTTCTTTCACTGTTACATAATACAGAGATCATTGATTATTCAGCCCGTATTGGAAGAAGGGCACCTCTGATTTATAATAAGATCAGAGGATCCCATAATTTTTACGATTCCTTTGTTTTGCACATTTTTTTCTTGCATAATCTGCTTTGACATTGGATGGAACAAGACTGCTGGATAATGTTTGAAGCCGAATAAGGAATTGGCAAATAATTGATGATCTACTGTACGTTAAATGTGTTGACAACACAATGATACAGAATACAGTACTGTACTGAAAAATGTTATAGATTTAAAACTAATTGCAAAAAAAAAAAAAAATCGTGTACAATACAGTTTCAAGCAAATTATTATACTACTGCACATTCCTGATAAATATAAATAAAAGTATCAGTAATTACTGTGAGAATGTTGTATTTAATGCCCTGGAAACTTGTTGAACAGCTTCAAAGCTTGTGCTGTGTGTGCATTTACACTGCTAATAAAAATAATTAGTATACTATATTTTTTGTACTGTAGGTATGTCCTTGGAGAACTACGAAGGCCAGATCTTCTTCATCATGTAAGTTTTGTTTTAGTTATTCATTTACACAGTAACACTAACATAGTAGATAGAAGCTTATGACAACATTTTGGTCAGACTTGGAACACTTACAACTCACACTTGTAAATGTTCCAAGCTGGACCGAAACGTCGTCATAAGCTTCTCTCTATTATGTGCGGGTTATTTGTGTATTGTTCCAGTTATAGTATTGTACCTTTTTCTTCTTTATTAATTTACACTGAGCCATAATTAATATTATTCTTTATAATGGATAAGGTAATCTGGCAAGGAATCTTCCTTCAATCAGGAAAAATGTTTTTATGCATGTTGGGTATACAGGAGAGCCCTGCTAATACAGCAGGTTAGGTTCGGGGCTACTGCTGTAAAATGAAAATCGCTACAAAGTAAAACGTAGCCTTTTGTCATTTTCGAATGAATATAAGAACATAAGAACAAATGAAAGAAGGAACACTGCAGCAGGCCTACTGGCCCATGTGGGGCAGGCCCATGTCAACCCCTGGCTTAGACCAATGGCCCACCCAATCAGGTCACCTCCACTTAAGGAAGGGGCACGACATCTGACTCAGTAGCACCAGCTAGTCAGGTCCAATTCACATCCACCCACACCCACTCATGTATTTATCTAACCTATTTTTAAAACTGTACAACGTCTTAGCTTCTATAACAGTACTCGAGAGTTTGTTCCACTCATCTACAACTCTATTACCAAACCAGTGCTTTCCTATATCCTTTCTGAATCTGAATTTTTCCAGCTTAAAACCATTGCTGCAAGTCCTGTCTAAGCTTGATATTTTCAGCACACTATTTACATCCCCTTTATTCATTCCTGTTTTCCATTTATACACCTCAATCATATCCCCCTAATTCTACGCGTTTCTAGAGAGAGAAGATTCAGGGCCCTCAGCCTATCCTCATAGGGAAGATTTCTGATACATGGGATCAACTTTGTCATCCTCCTCTGTACGTTTTCCAGTGCATTTATGTCCACTCTGTAATACGGTGACCAGAACTGTGCAGCATAATCTAAATGAGGCCTAACCAAGGATATATAGAGTTAAAGAACAACCTGAGGACTTCTATTGTTTATGCTTCTTGATATGAAGCCAAGGATTATGCTAGCTTTACTGCGAACTCTTATGCTCTGTTGTCTTGGTTTCAGGTTACTGCTAACCAGAACTCCTAATAAAGCCTGACAACATGTTTACACACCCATATTAAGTGAGCAACAGAGCTAGACTTAAAAAATGCATATATGGTACATACACTAATTACCTTAAAATATTTTTGTCCTTAGCTTATAGAGAGTGGTAAATGTATATATTTATTGTAGGAAGTCTGAATAAATGAAAAATGGCCATTAGTGAAATGCTGTAAAGTGGGGCCCCTCTTGTACAGTACTGGGAAAAAAAATTGTAGAACTTTTATGTTAAATACAAATATCCGTGTGCTGAAAATTCAAAATGAGCTGATGTAACTATTCAGTCAAGTTATCGGGATTTGAACCCATGATCTTGGATTACCAACCCATTGCTTTAGTCCATTGCACCAGAGAGAGTCCTTGGCAAGATGGTGATGGCCAAGAGGGACCCAGTTAAGATTATTTTTTGAAGAGCTCCATACCCAACTAAGAGCCGGTGACTAAATCCAACTCTTGTCTCTTCTAATTCACTGAAATCTTGTAGGGTACAGGGGTACTCATGAGAGTTTTAGCTGTTAATTTCCTAATTTTTCCATTCTGTATGTATTGATTTCCAAAATACTAAGCTTTGTCAAAGTCTTCCTGTTTCTCAGTGTGATCTCTCACAGTCTGTTGTCTGGTATCCTGATGCTTCTTGCATGAAAGTGCACTTATTGTTTGTATTAATATTCTGCAAGCAGGATTTTATATTCAGACTTGTGCAGACACCTCTGCACATTCCATAGTTCAAGCCCTTCAAATATCCCTTTAGACATTGCTCATTTCTAATAAATTTTAGTTACTCTACTCAAGAAGTATACAGTACTTTCAAAATTACTGGCAGTATTGTTGATGTGCATTACCAGACTAAAACAGGACTTATATGGATCCTTCCTTCATTGATGTTGGCTATACAAAACAGCATTGAACTCTCATGACTGTATTTGCACATCATCAAAGAGAAGACAAAATTTAATTTTCATCTTTCCATCAATTTCCTGACATGCTTATTCTCTCCTCTTCTTTGTAAGCCCCATTTCTCTCTTGAATTTTAATGATACAGATTTTCTGCATATACCGCAACTACTTCCTTTTGCTCATTATGCCTGTCCTTAACCCTTCTTCATACCCCCTTCATACCCCCTTTTACCATGCAGTACTAAATAACCCTTAATGGGTTGAACACTATATGAAAATAGGGTAATAACACTACTTTTTGGATTTTTACAGCTGCCTGAAAACAATGCTCTTGCAGAACTTTGTGGTGGAATGATATCTGCATGGGAGGCTTACAAATGTCCAGAGTAAGTATCCCTAATGAGAACTATAGTTTTGGGGGAATAATAATAAAAAATTAGTGAAGATTGATTGATTTATTAATATAAATGAGCAGATTTTTAGGATATAACATGATGTGTGAGCAAGGTAACATTATGAAAGAAGTCAGGGAAATTAGTTAGCTGGACTTGAGTCCAGGAAGTTTGAAGAACAGTGTCTGCACTTTGAAAGAGGGGAAGGTGATGTTGTAGCTGAGAGGAATATTTGAATTATGATGTCTGAGCATTTCTGGCAAGACAAGTATTGACAAGAAACAACCAGTGCAGTAAAATAAACAAGTACTGTAAATAAGTAGGTTTTGTCTTTATGGAAATTTAAAGTGAAAATGAATATTGTATGTGATATTATGGAAAGCGCATTGATAAATAATTGTTAAATAAGTGATAACAATTGTAAGGAAACATGTGGCTTAGCGCTTCTTTTTGATTATAATAATAATAATGTAAGGAAACATAATGGCAGTTATATGGAATCCTTTATTAATGACATTTTGCCCACACTGTGATCTTAAGCAATTGACTTAATGCAGACCACTGTTGAGGTGAAACATCATCAAAGAAGAATTCCAGATAGCTGCATTTGTGTCTTTTTTTACCATCATGTCAGTGTCAGACCATTACCTGTCCAATCAGTGAGAGCATACACTAGATAAGACTTCAGCAAAAATATAATGAAAATGCAAGGTTGACTGATTAGATAAGTGAGAAGAGTGTGGAGAACGTTTGTCTTCAGAGGAGGCCAGAATAATCAGATAGTATGATTGTTTCATTATGTGAGATATGCTGGGATAATAGCTGTATAATTTTTTGTATGCACTTTCATACTGTAAATATATAAATTGTATTAGTGATTCAAAATCCCAATTTACAAATGAGTTGCATTCCTATTTTTTATTTACAACAATGAGTTTTTCATATAAAAAAATAGTGTACAAAAGGTTATGATCCACACATTTTTGTAGTGTAGCTCAACATTTTAAAATTTAAATTGGTCCTCACATGTCCCATCTGTAAGTGAGGATGTCTGAACTCATGGTGTTTGTAAGATGAAGACCTTCTGTATGTCAACAGAATATACATTAATTGGAATTTTAGTATGTATAGTAATCCCTTGATTTAATGAGCTAATGGGGAAGTGGATGGCCAGTAATGTTGAAAATGGTGGCTAGAGGTGAGACTGTTTTTCCTGTACAGTGGTACCCCAAGTTTTGGCCATAATTTGTTCCAGAAGGCTGTTCAAGTGCCGTTGCCAAACGAATTTGCTCCCATTAGGAATAATGTAAATTGGATTAGTCCGTTTCAGAGCCCCAAGAATACACTTACAAAAGCACTTACAATAATACATTTACATAATTGTTCGAGTTGGGAGCTATTCGAAGCTCGGGGTACCACTGTACGTACTTGTAACACTAATGGACAATTCTGTACCCAGTGAATTTTGTCATGTAATTCAAAGTCTACTAAATTGAGGGCTATTAAATCGAGGGTTTATTGTATTTATTCCATTGTAATTTTTGGACAAAATATGGGAGCTTCAACTTATAAATCAACATTACTGTACTGATCTTTTTTTCCTTAGTGCACCATTGTACGTATTATGTACTGCTATCTTTTTAATGTGTGTTCAATTTTATATTGTTTTCAGAGCTGTGATATTATTTGTTATAGAAGACATTACTTACAATATATGTGATCAAAGATTTCACGAGTATGAAATTCGGCGCCAGAGGCCTGATATTCATGTCATTCGACATAACCTCACACAGATCAACAAGGGAGGCCACCTGACAGAAGACAAGAGGCTTATAATGTAAGTTGCAGCACATATATGTTGAGTAGATATCCATTTATGTTCATTCTTAATTTTTTCTGGCATGTTTAATGACACATTCAGAATACAGTAACTGTGTAGGTTAACACTGTAGTCTTTATGTTGCACATTTTATTTATGAGACCAGGAACTTTCCCTTTTTTTTACTATTCAGTATGTACCACTGGAAATAATAAATTATATTTTTTAAGAATTTTTTATAATTATTTGTATAATTGAGCATCATTAATCTGGGCTCATTTGTTTCAGATCCTCTTTACTAATGGATTAAATGTTTTTAATTCCATAAAGCACACTTGCTTGTGTTTAATGACAGGTAGCTCTGTAACTTTGGTCTCATCCCTTGATACATGTGTAACCTATTTACTTCTTCCCACAGGATGAGGGTTTGCATTTTGAATATATATATGCAGTGTGTATGTTCAAGCTTGTCTGAAATTATAGCAATAATAATAATGTTGCTGCAGTGTTAAGCCTGTGAATGATTTTTTTTATATTATAAATTACTTAATCAAAGGAACTTTGGGTCACAATCCCTACATCCACTATTTCCTTTTGTAATTATTTGACTACAGTAGAACCCCCATATCCACGGATTCAGTTTCCATGGTTTCAGTTATCCACCGTTTGCCATAGCTCAAAAATAACCCCCAATTTTGCTTAAAAATGGCCCCAAAGCACAAAAGTAGTGATAGTGGCAGTTCTTCAAAGCCTAAGAGAAGCCATGAAGTATATAGCTATGGGCTTTTCTGTGTAAGAAATAAACACTTCAAACCTATCTTTGTAACATTAATGTATCTTTGGGGAAAATTAATATTTTTATTATTAATTATTATTATATTATTATTATTATTATTATTATTATTACATATTATTATTATTATTATTATTATTATTATTATTACATATTATTATTATTATTATTATTATTATTATTATTATATATAGTAGGTTGGTAGACAGCAACCACCCAGGGAGGTACTACCGTCCTGCCAAGTGAGTGTAAAACGAAAGCCTGTGATTGTTATACATGATGGTAGGATTGCTAATGTCTTTTGTCTGTCTCATAAATATGCAAGATTACAGGTACGTCTTGCTACTTCTACTTACACTTAGGTCACACTACACATACATGTACACATTTATTTATGCACACTCATCTGAGTTTTCTTTGATTTTATCTTAATAGTTCTTGGTCTTATTACTTTTCCTTTTATATCCATGGGGAAGTGGAATAAGAATCTTTCCTCCGTAAGCCATGCATGTTGTAAAAGTCAACTAAAATTCTGGGAACAATGGGCTAGTAACCCCTTTTCCTGTAAAGATTACTAAAAAGAATAAGAAGAAAATTGTCAAAGTGGTAAGTCTGAATGTGCGTGGATGTTGTGCAGATGATAAGAAAGAGATGATTGTGGATGTTATGAATGAGAAGAAGCTGGATGTCCTGGCTTTAAGTGAAACAAAGCTGAAGGGGGTGGGAGAGTTTCAGTGGAGAGGAATAAATGGGATTAGGTCAGGGGTTTCAAATAGAGTTAGAGCTAAAGAAGGAGTAGCAATAATGTTGAAGGATAAGCTATGGCAGGAAAAGAGGGACTATAAATGTATTAATTCAAGGATTATGTGGAGTAAAATAAAGATTGGATGTGAAAAGTGGGTTATAATAAGCATGTATGCACCTGGAGAAGAGAGAAGTGTAGAAGAGAGAGAGAGATTTTGGGAAATGTTGAGTGAATGCATGGGGAGATTTGAATGAAGTGTGAGAGTAATGGTGGTTGGGGATTTCAATGCTAAAGTGGGTAAAAATGTTATGGAGGGAGTAGTAGGTAAATTTGGGGTGCCAGGGGTAAATGTAAATGGGGAGCCTTTAATTGAGCTATGTGTAGAAAGAGATTTGGTAATAATTAATGCATATTTTATGAAAAAGAGGATAAATAAATATACAAGGTATGATGTAGCACGTAATGAAAGTAGTTTATTAGATTATGTATTGGTGGATAAAAGGTTGATGGGTAGGCTCCAGGATGTACATGTTTATAGAGGGGCAACTGATATATCGGATCATTATTTAGTTGTAGCTACAGTTAGAGTAAGAGGTAGATGGGAAAAGAGGAAGGTGGCAACAACAAGTAAGAGGGAGGTGAAAGTGTATAAACTAAGGGAGGAGGAAGTTCGGGTGAGATATAAGCGACTATTGGCAGAAAGGTGGGCTAGTGCAAAGATGAGTAGTGGGAGGGTTGAAGAGGGTTGGAATAGTTTTAAAAATGCAGTATTAGAATGTGGGGCAGAAGTTTGTGGTTATAGGAGGGTGGGGGCAGGAGGAAAGAGGAGTGATTGGTGGAATGATGAAGTAAAGGGTGTGATAAAAGAGAAAAAGGTAGCTTATGAGAGGTTTTTACAAAGCAGAAGTGTTATAAGAAGAGCAGAGTATATGGAGAGTAAAAGAAAGGTAAAGAGAGTGGTGAGAGAGTGCAAAAGAGAGCAGATGATAGAGTGGGAGAGGCACTGTCAAGAAATTTTAATGAAAATAAGAAAAAAATTTGGAGTGAGTTAAACAAGTTAAGAAAGCCTAGGGAAAGTATGGATTTGTCAGTTAAAAACAGAGTAGGGGAGTTAGTAGATGGGGAGATGGAGGTATTAGGTAGATGGCGAGAATATTTTGAGGAACTTTTAAATGTTAAGGAAGAAACAGAGGCAGTAATTTCATGCACTGGTCAGGGAGGTATACCATCTTTTAGGAGTGAAGAAGAGCAGAATGTAAGTGTGGGGGAGGTACGTGAGGCATTACGTAAAATGAAAGGGGGTAAAGCAGCTGGAACTGATGGGATCATGACAGAAATGTTAAAAGCAGGGGGGGATATAGTGTTGGAGTGGTTGGTACTTTTGTTTAATAAATGTATGAAAGAGGGGAAGGTACCTAGGGATTGGCAGAGAGCATGTATAGTCCCTTTATATAAAGGGAAAGGGGACAAAAGAGACTAAAAATTATAGAGGAATAAGTTTACTGAGTATACCAGGAAAAGTGTACGGTAGGGTTATATTTGAAAGGATTAGAGGTAAGACAGAATGTAGGATTGCGGATGAGCAAGGAGGTTTCAGAGTGGGTAGGGGATGTGTAGATCAAGTGTTTACATTGAAGCATATATGTGAACAGTATTTAGATAAAGGTAGGGAAGTTTTTATTGCATTTATGGATTTAGAAAAGGCATATGATAGAGTGGATAGAGGAGCAATGTGGCAGATGTTGCAAGTATGTGGAATAGGTGGTAAGTTATTAAATGCTGTAAAGAGTTTTTATGAGGTTAGTGAGGCTCAGGTTAGGGTGTGTAGAATAGAGGGAGACTACTTCCCAGTAAAAGTAGGTCTTAGACAGGGATGTGTAATGTCACCATGGTTGTTTAATATATTTATAGATGAGTAAAAGAGTTTTTACGAGGATAGTGAGGCTCAAGTTAGAGTATGTAGGAAAGAGGGAAATTTTTTTCCCAGTAAAAGTAGGCCTTAGACAAGGATGTGTGATGTCACCGTGGTTGTTTAATATATTTATAGATGGGGTTGTAAGAGAAGTAAATGCGAGGGTCTTGGCAAGAGGCGTGGAGTTAAAAGATAAAGAATCACACACAAAGTGGGAGTTGTCACAGCTGCTCTTTGCTGATGACACTGTACTCTTGGGAGATTCTGAAGAGAAGTTGCAGAGATTGGTGGATGAATTTGGTAGAGTGTGCAAAAGAAGAAAATTAAAGGTGAATACAGGAAAGAGTAAGGTTATGAGGATAACAAAAAGATTAGGTGATGAAAGATTGAATATCAGATTGGAGGGAGAGAGTATGGAGGAGATGAACGTATTCAGATATTTGGGAGTGGACGTGTCAGCGGATGGGTCTATGAAAGATGAGGTGAATCATAGAATTGATGAGGGAAAAAGAGTGAGTGGTGCACTTAGGAGTCTGTGGAGACAAAGAACTTTGTCCTTGGAGGCAAAGAGGGGAATGTATGAGAGTATAGTTTTACCAACGCTCTTATATGGGTGTGAAGCGTGGGTGATGAATGTTGCAGCGAGGAGAAGGCTGGAGGCAGTGGAGATGTCATGTCTGAGGGCAATGTGTGGTGTGAATATAATGCAGAGAATTCGTAGTTTGGAAGAGGTGCGGGATTACCAAAACTGTTGTCCAGAGGGCTGAGGAAGGGTTGTTGAGGTGGTTCGGACATGTAGAGAGAATGGAGCGAAACAGAATGACTTCAAGAGTGTATCAGTCTGTAGTGGAAGGAAGGCGGGGTAGGGGTCGGCCTAGGAAAGGTTGGAGGGAGGGGGTAAAGGAGGTTTTGTGTGCGAGGGGCTTGGACTTCCAGCAGGCATGCGTGAGCGTGTTTGATAGGAGTGAATGGAGACAAATGGTTTTTAATACTTGACGTGCTGTTGGAGTGTGAGCAAAGTAACATTTATGAAGGGATTCAGGGAAACCGGCAGGCCGGACTTGAGTCCTGGAGATGGGAAGTACAGTGCCTGCACTCTGAAGGAGGGGTGTTAATGTTGCAGTTTAAAAATTGTAGTGTAAAGCACCCTTCTGGCAAGACAGTGATGGAGTGAATGATGGTGAAAGTTTTTCTTTTTCGGGCCACCCTGCCTTGGTGGGAATCGGCCAGTGTGATAATAAAAGAAAAAAATAATGAGGTTGTAAAGGAAGTAAATGCTAGAGTGTTCGGGAGAGGGGTGGGATTAAATTTTCGGGAATCAAATTCAAAATGGGAATTGACACAGTTGCTTTTTGCTGATGATACTGTGCTTATGGGAGATTCTAAAGAAAAATTGCAAATGTTAGTGGATGAGTTTGGGAATGTATGTAAAGGTAGAAAGTTGAAAGTGAACATAGAAAAGATTAAGGTGATGAGGGTGTCAAATGATTTAGATAAAGAAAAATTGGATATCAAATTGGGGAGGAGGAGTATGGAAGAAGTGAATGTTCTCAGATACTTTGGAGTTGACGTGTCGGCGGATGGATTTATGAAGGATGAGGTTAATCATAGAATTGATGACGGAAAAAAGGTGAGTGGTGCGTTGAGGTATATGTGGAGTCAAAAAACGTTATCTATGGAGGCAAAGAAGGGAATGTATGAAAGTATAGTAGTACCAACACTCTTATATGGGTGTGAAGCTTGGGTGGTAAATGCAGCAGCGAGGAGACGGTTGGAGACAGTGGAGATGTCCTGTTTAAGGGCAATGTGTGGTGTAAATATTATGCAGAAAATTCGGAGTGTGGAAATTAGGAAAAGGTGTGGAGTTAATAAAAGTATTAGTCAGAGGGCAGAAGAGGGGTTGTTGAGGTGGTTTGGTCATTTAGAGAGAATGGATCAAAGTAGAATGACATGGAAAGCATATAAATCTATAGGGGAAGGAAGGCGGTGTAGGGGTCGTCTTCGAAAGGGTTGGAGAGAGGGGGTAAAGGAGGTTTTGTGGGCAAGGGGCTTGGACTTCCAGCAAGCGTGCGTGAGCGTGTTAGATAGGAGTGAATCGAGACGAATGGTACTTGGGACCTGACAATCTGTTGGAGTGTGAGCAGGGTAATATTTAGTGAAGGGATTCAGGGAAACCGGTTATTTTCATATAGTCAGACTTGAGTCCTGGAAATGGGAAGTACAATGCCTGCACTTTAAAGGAGGGGTTTGGGATATTGGCAGTTTGGAGGGATATGTTGTGTATCTTTATATGTGTATGCTTCTAGACTGTTGTATTCTGAGCACCTCTGCAAAAACAGTGATAATGTGCGAGTGTGGTGAAAGTGTTGAATGATGATGAAAGTATTTTCTTTTTGGGGATTTTCTTTCTTTTTTTTTGGGTCACCCTGCCTCAGTTGGAGACGGCCGACTTGTTGAAAAAAAAAAAATTATTATTATTATTATTATTATTATTATCATTATTATTATATTATTATAATTTTATAATTACTAACGGAAAAGAGGCTCAAGAAATATAACTGCACCTGACCATTCATATTACATTCTTCATACAGAGAAGCACCGGAGGAAGGTGATCACTGTATAACAACTGTACATATATGACAACTGTAATCAGCAGTTTCGTCATGATGGATGCCCTGATGCTGGTGGTCTCTTGATCCAAGAAAGTGGAGCAACCCTTCCCTACCTTGGATCAGATTTGATTACCTCCCATTTCCCAGGCATTATGACTATTAAGGCTTTCAAACTTCACAGATTATATAATAATAATAATAATAATAATAATAATAATAATCAAGCTGTCACCAGACCTTAGGCTGGACTGCTAGGGTTTAAAACTCAGAAATGGCCTATGATAAAGGTAAAGAAAGGTTGTGTATTGGAGTGAAGGTCTCAGTCAGTTTTGGCATTTAAAAAAAAAAAAGGAATGAAGATAGTATCTTATTTCAGATTTTTGGCTGCAGCATAGTTATATCGTGAATTTAAATTAATCTTTGGTTATCTGCTTATATACAAGTAAAAAATTATTAGAACTTCCATTATGTTTATAATTGAATATCATCATGGCACTTATACATAAAACAGAGATGGCAATGAAATTGCTGTGGTGTATTTCCGTGCTGGTTATGAGCCCGGGCACTACCACGGTGAAGCAGAGTGGGAGGCCCGTCTTACAGTAGAGAGATCAAGAGCCATCAAGTGTCCTAGTATACAGTATCATTTGGCAGGCACTAAAAAGGTATGGAGTCTTTGAATTCTCTCTTTCAATATTTTTTTTTTTGCAGAAACTATGAAAGCTTAAATCTTGAATAAACTTTTTAACTGCTCTGTTTCATAATTATAGTACAGTACAGTGTCTATCAGTCACTAGTTCAATTCTCACATTATTAGACACTTTCATTGTGTGAATTTGTGTCATTGACATATAAACTAATGATTAATAAACTATCTCTCTGTTTCAGTTATTTGTAGTTCATATCAAGCTTATAGATAAAATCATTACTATCTTTTATATTCTTTATTTTTCTTAGAAAATTAGTTGCACTTTTACTAATATTATATAATCTTGAGCTATATATCCTCATAATTATGTATATGTATTTCAGGTCCAACAAGAAATAACACGACCTGGTATACTGAGGAAGTTCCTCTCAGATTCTGATGCAGTACAGGTTTCCAACCTCTTTGCTGGTCTCTACACACTTGATATAGTGAGTTTCAGATTCTCAAAAGAAAAACCATCCTTACCACACAATAACCTGTGTCCATATACGGGTCCAGTTAACTTAGAAAATTTAACAAAAAATTACGTACCATATCCAGCAGGCTTGTGAGAATATGTTAGACAGGAGTGAATGGAGATTAGTGGTTTATAATGAACTTGCAGTTAGAGTGTGGCCAAAGTGACATTTATGAAAGGAATCACGAAACCAGTTAACCAGACTTGAGTCCTAGAGGTGGGAAGGGCAGTGCCTGAGCTCTGAAGGAGGAGTTGGGATGTTGCAGGGGTTAAAGGTGGGTGGTGCATTGAGGCATCTGTGGAGGCAAAGAATGTTATCCATAGAGGCAAAAAAGGGGAATGTATGAGAGTATAGTGGAACAAACACTGTTACATGAGTGTAAAGCATGGGCTGTGAATGTTGCAGTGAGGAGGAGGAGGTTGGAGGTAGTAGAGATGTCATGTCTGAGGGCATTTTGTGGTATAAATATTATGCAGAGAATTCATGAAGGTATTAATACATATATCTAAGAGACTACTCTACATTAAAATAGTGCCTCAGTGAAGGAAGCTCCAGGAACAACAACAGAAAATATATAAATAAGTGGAATATTTATAATTATTTATTTATTATCACACTGGCCGATTCCCACCAAGGCAGGGTGGCCCGAAAAAGAAAAACTTTCACCATCATTCACTCCATCACTGTCTTGCCAGAAGGGTGCTTTACACTACAGTTTTTAAACTGCAACATTAACACCCCTCCTTCAGAGTGCAGGCACTGTACTTCCCATCTCCAGGACTCAAGTCCGGCCTGCCGGTTTCCCTGAATCCCTTCATAAATGTTACTTTGCTCCCACTCCAACAGCACGTCAAGTATTAAAAACCATTTGTCTCCATTCACTCCTATCAAACACGCTCATGCATGCCTGCTGGAAGTCCAAGCCCCTCGCACACAAAACCTCCTTTACCCCCTCCCTCCAACCTTTCCTAGGCTGACCCCTACCCCGCCTTCCTTCCACTACAGACTGATACACTCTTGAAGTCATTCTGTTTTGCTCCATTCTCTCTACATGTCCGAACCACCTCAACAACCCTTCCTCAGCCCTCTGGACAACAGTTTTGGTAATCCCGCACCTCCTCCTAACTTCCAAATTACGAATTCTCTGCATTATATTCACACCACACATTGCCCTCAGACATGACATCTCCACTGCCTCCAGCCTTCTCCTCGCTGCAACATTCATCACCCACGCTTCACACCCATATAAGAGCGTTGGTAAAACTATACTCTCATACATTCCCCTCTTTGCCTCCAAGGACAAAGTTCTTTGTCTCCACAGACTCCTAAGTGCACCACTCACTCTTTTTCCCTCATCAATTCTATGATTCACCTCTATGATTCAATATTTATAATACTTTATATAAATGCATTTCTAACTTGTTATAAAGTAATTTAATTTTCTAATACTTTTTTTTTTTTTTTTAACCAAGAGCCCTGAAGGTGATCATGCCATACAGATGGCTATGGAGAATCCTTATCAATATGTCCTCAAGCCTCAACGAGAAGGCGGTGGCAACAACTTGTACGATGAGGAAATAAAAAAAGTGAGTTTACAGTTTTGCAAGTTTTGTGTACTTTTGTTTATTTTATGTTTTTTTGTGTGAATGATGGTCAAAGTGTTTCTTTTTTTGGGTCACCCTGCCTCAGTGGGAGGCTGCGACATGGTGAAAGGAAAAAAAATGTGTGTTTACTACCTGGTTGGAAAAACTTGTATAAATTTTATTAAAATGTGAAACAAAACTATTTTTGAGAGATAGTGTGAACTTATAGTCAAGGAGTGTGTACAGTATTTTGAAAAATTTTGTGCATTAATTTATTTATATGAAAAAGATTGGGAAAATAAATAATGCTTTCTGCTTTTATGGATTCAACGAAATAAAAAGCAGAGAGAATTTTTTAAATATCATAGCTTTCCTTGTTAGTAGGGAAGATTGTTCACTGTACAGTATTTAAATTGCCGAGTTAAATCTTGCTGTAAGTGGTGTGAAATATAATTAATGTTAGGAATACTGCTACTGTATCAAAAAATTTAATGTTTTAGTTATTATAGTTAGTGTTCCATATGTCAAGTAGTACCAGACAAGAAGTAAAAAAAAATGCAGTTTCTTGCAGACAATAGTTTTTCATATTGCTACATTATTTTAATTTTATTTTGTTGCTTCTGGCAATGATTAGGGTTATTACAGCATATGTTTCATTTTTATAGGTTTTGGAAAAGATAAAAGATTCACCAGAGAGGGAAGCATATATTCTTATGGATAGAATACGCCCTCCTGTCCAACAGAACTACCTTGTGCGATCCCATGAGCCTGTGAAGCTGGTTGAGGTGGTGTCAGAGTTGGGCATCTTTGGTGTGGTTCTAGGGTGAGTTATATTCAGTGTTATATTCTGGAAGTGTTTGTGTAGTAGTTGGACAACCTTAGAACTATAATGAAGACATGACTGAAGAAGCTTGCTCCACAGGCAAAATATCTCTATGCAGTTCATCTCTGCAATTGTTTTTTTCACCATTTGAACTATGATGTCTGTGCCTGTCTGGAAAGGCAAGTATACAAACCTGCCTTGGTAGAAAAAGCTAATAAAATAAATAATAATAGTACAGTAATAAGTATACTAGTTATTTCTTTGGGAGCAAAATGATATGAAGTGAGTAGGCTAGTAGAGAGCAACTACCCAAAGATGAAATACCTTCCTGTCATTTGAGTGTGAAAATGAAGCCTAAATGGTTTGCACTCTGGCTGGATTGCTCGTCTTTTGTTTCTGTCTCATAAACTTGTAAGATGACAGGTAAATCTTGCAAACTTCTATTACATTATTTTTGGTCAGGTGTGGTTTGAGACTAGTTAACAAGAGTAATGGTCTCCAAAACTATTAACATACATTGATGGAGATAAATGGTACAAATACTGACATGATGGAAAAATTAGACACAAATGCAGTATATGTAATTCAATTCTTTATTGACTATGTTTCACCCACACAGTGGGCTTTATCAAGTCACAAACAGATTTGTTTTTGACTTGATAAAGTCGTGTGCAGGTGAAACATAGTCAATAAAGGGTTGCATTATACTGCATTTGTATCTATTTTTCCATACAACATTGATAAATATTTAATACATAAATTTTATTCACTGTTGCAAATATTATATGTATTGTTTAATGGTAATTTTCTGATTGCTTTTTATTTCCAGGACAGCTAAGGAAATACTGATCAACAGATATTCTGGCCACATGCTTCGTACAAAGTTGTCCTCAGTCAACGAAGGTGGAGTGGCAGCAGGTCTTGGAGCTCTGGATTCTGTCTTTTTATTTGATTGATTCTGATTTATATTATACAGTGTTTCCCAGAGAATTTTTTGAATATAGCCTTTATTTGGGATCATGGACTTATGTATCCGTTTAACAAAAATGCATTAAAAAAACTATACCACGGGTGGGATTGAACCCGCAGTCAGAGAGTCTCACAACTCCAGACCGTCGCGTTAGCCACTGGACCAGCTAGCCACAATAAGATTCATCCAACTAGGTATATTTCTACACCATAGGAAGGTTAGCATAGGCACCACTGTGACCACAAATGCACGTTTTTACAGAGGAATCTCCAGCTAGCATGGCCGTGACGAACTCTAGCTCAAGTCCCCTCAATGCCGTCAACATGACTCACGAAATCGTAATGACACGATTGCAAACAAACCATACCACGGGCGAGATTGAACCCGTGGTCAGAGAGTCTCAAAATTCCAGACTGTCACGTTAGCCACTGGACCAGCTAGCCACAATAAGATTCGTCCAACTAGGTATATTTCTAGGTTTGTTTGCAATCGTGTCATTACGATTTCGTGAGTCATGTTGACGTCATTGAGGGGACTTGAGCTAGAGTTCGTCTCGGCCACGCTAGCTGGAGATTCCTCTGTAAAAACTTGCATTTGTGGTCACAGTGGTGCCTATGCTAACCTTCCTATGATGTAGAAATATACCTAGTTGGATGAATCTTATTGTGGCTAGCTGGTCCAGTGGCTAACGCGATGGTCTGGAGTTTTGAGACTCTCTGACCGCAGGTTCAATCCCACCTGTGGTATGGTTTGTTTGCAATCGTGTCATTACGATTTCGTGAGTCAAAAATGCATTAAAGTTAAAAGGGCCTACAATGTAATAAGAAAAATGATGCATTATTTCAGTTATAATTAAAGAATTTATATTTTAAAAATGCAAAAGATTTTGCTATAGGTTTGCTCTTCATTCTGTTGCTACCATTTTTGCAGTTATCTTGTTTTTTTATAAATCATTCAAAAACCACAAAAATTTATTTTGATTTTGAAGCATTGTATGGTATATTGTAATTATTATATATAGATCATTTGTGCATTAATTGTATTCTCTGGGATTTGTTCAGGTATTTCTTTAAATACTGGTAGGGTTGATATGAATAAACTCTTTTGTTGTTTGTCAGGAAAAAAAAAACAGATTTGGGTCTTTATCACAAAATGATTTGTTTTCAGTGATGCCAGTCCTTTGTTGGGGGCCATAACAAAAATGTTGATTTCTAGGAACATGTGAAGGTGGAGTGGCTAACAGCCCTATGAAAGGCCACGGCAGAAGTGCCACTGGCATTATAGTTAGACTCAGTGGTCTAAGTGATGAATAATCTTTATTTCCAGCTAGTAGTAGGGGGTGTTTTGCTAGTCAGAAAACAGGAAAGTGTCTCCTGACACGGGTCTTCGTCAGACAAGTCACTAAGTGATTAAGCAACAGCTGTCATACTGGTGCTGCCATTGGTACTGTACTTTCAGTGGTCAGTCGTCAGTGTTCAGTGGTCAGTCGTCACGTGAGGTCACAGACCCTGAGCTGCTTGGGGATTAGCGTGGACGGTTACAAAGCATGGCTTGCTTCTACAGTGTTTTAAAAGCTGAGGTTGGAGAGTTGAAGGAGGAGGTCTTGCTTCTCCAGGAGGAGATTAGGAGGCTGAAGGTCCACCTCAATGGGCCTGGGAGAGAGTGTGAGGTGGTTGGAGATGTGGGGAATGAGGCTTCTAGCAGTGAGGTGCAGTCTGTCTCTCACTGTGAGGAGGCTGTTGGTGGGGTGGTAGCAACGGCTACCAGCAGTGAGGTGCAGCCCAGCACCTGCTACAAGTGGCGAGTTGTTCACAGTAATGGGAGGCGCATCAGAGTAAGGAAAGTTAAGAGTGCAGATCTGAAGGTAGGAAATCGCTTCTCTGTTCTCCAGGATGAATGTACTTCAGTGGCCAGTGAAGGTAAGGGTACTACTGCCCCTGCTAATGAAGGTAAGCGCATTCTTGTGGTTGGTGACTCTCAGGTAAGATATGTTGATCGTGCTTTTTGTAATAGGAATAAGAAGATGAGAGATAGAGTGTGCTTCCCTGGAGCTGGTGTTGGGGACATTGTCAACAGACTGGATAATATCATGTCAGGTAATGGGAACAAGCCCATTATCTGTCTCAGTGCTGGTGGAAATGATATTGGGAAGGGTAGGAGAGAAGAGCTGCTAGATAAGTACAGGTCAGCTATAGATTTCATTAAGTCTAAGGGAGGGATCCCAATCATATGTAGCATCTTGCCTAGAAGGGGAGTAGGAAATGAATGGTTGTCTAGGGCAATTGGTGTAAATTGCTGGCTAGACAGATACTGCAAGGAACTTGCAATCCCATTCATTGACAACTGGAACAACTTTTATGGCAAACATGATATGTATGCAAGGGATGGGGTTCATCTCTCTGGGGCAGGGGTGGTAGCACTTGCAGACTCGATTGAGAAGGCCATTGGTGAAATGCCTATGATTTTAAACTGATGGAAGATAGAGGTATGGGTGTGTGTGGGAAACAAGCAGGTTGCAACACTAGGGTTGGAAACAGTAAATGTATAAAAGGCATTCAGCATGAAGTTATAAATAAAGACAATAGAACAGGTCAGCAAACAAAGGGGGACAGCAGAGGGCAGCAAGGGACTAGCTCCCTTAAGGTTTACTATACTAATAGCAGGAGTGTTAGAAATAAGATAGATGAGCTAAGATTAATTGCAAGTGCAGGAAACATAGACATTATTGCTATAACAGAGACCTGGCTCAATCTGAAAGATAGAGAGATGCCCTCTGAATGTCACATACAAGGCTATAAATTATTCCACACTGACAGGGTCAACAGGAAAGGTGGTGGAGTAGCGATGTATGTCAGAGACAATTTAAATTGTTGTGTTAGACAAGATATTAAATTAGAAGCGTCAGCCACTGAATCTGTTTGGTTACAGCTTCTCGAGGGCCGAGAAAAACTAATTTTGGGTGTGATTTACAGGGCCCCAAATCTTGATAGGGAGTGCAGTAAACTTCTATGGGACGAAATTCGTAAGGCATCTACATACGAAAATGTTGTGCTAATGGGAGATTTCAACTATAGACAGATTGACTGGAGCAATTTGACAGGAAATTTAGAGTCGGGTGACTTTCTTGATACGATCCAGGATTGTTTTTTAAAACAGTTTGTGACAGAGCCAACTAGGGGAAATAACCTCCTTGACTTGGTTCTTGCCAGTAGGGAAACACTAATTAATAATCTTGAGGTTAATGATGAGCTTGGGGAGAGTGATCACAAATCACTCAGTTTTAACATATCATGGAATTCCCCTAATAATGGCAATCAAGTCTCCGTCCCTGACTTTCGCTTGGCTGATTTCATAGGACTGAAAAATTACTTAGGTGGGCTGAACTGGAATGACCTGACTAGGGGTCAGGTAGGTGGTGATGGTTGCCGATATGATGCTTTCCAGGGCATAGTTCTAGCTGCTCAGTCAAATTATGTTCCAAATAGGGAAATCAGATCAAACAAAAATGATCCTAAATGGATGAACAATAGATTAAAATATCTGATTGGTCAAAAGAGAGGCATATATAGGCAAATCAAAAGAGGAGAGGGACAATTAAGAAATCGATATATTCAGTTAAAGAGAGAAATAAAAAAGGGAATTAGAAAAGCAAATAGAGATTATGAGGTTAAAGTTGCAAGAGAATCGAAGACTAACCCAAAAGGATTCTTTCAGGTATACAGAAGTAAGATCAGGGACAAGATAGGCCCACTCAAAAGTTCCTCGGGTCAGCTCACTGACAGTGATAAGGAAATGTGTAGAATTTTTAACACATACTTCCTCTCAGTTTTTACACAGGAGGATACCAGCGATATTCCAGTAATGATAAATTATGTAGAACAGGACGATAATAAACTGTGCACTATTAGGGTCACAAGTGACATGGTCCTTAGGCAAATAGATAAATTAAAACCTAACAAATCCCCAGGCCCTGATGAACTGTATGCAAGGGTTCTAAAGGAATGTAAAGAGGAGCTTAGCACACCTTTGGCTAATCTTTTCAACATATCACTACAAACTGGCATGGTGCCAGATAAGTGGAAAATGGCAAATGTGATACCTATTTTCAAAACAGGTGACAGGTCCTTAGCTTCGAACTATAGACCAATAAGCCTAACCTCCATAGTGGGAAAATTTATGGAATCAATAATTGCCGAGGCAGTTCGTAGCCACCTTGAAAAGCATAAATTAATCAACGAATCTCAGCATGGTTTTACAAAGGGGCGTTCCTGCCTTACGAATTTATTAACTTTTTTCACTAAGGTATTTGAGGAGGTAGATCATGGTAATGAATATGATATTGTGTATATGGACTTCAGTAAGGCTTTTGACAGGGTCCCACATCAGAGACTATTGAGGAAAATTAAAGCACATGGAATAGGAGGAGAAATTTTTTCCTGGATAGAGGCATGGTTGACAAATAGGCAGCAGAGAGTTTGCATAAATGGGGAGAAATCAGAGTGGGGAAGCGTCACGAGCGGTGTTCCACAGGGGTCAGTGTTGGGCCCCCTGCTGTTCACAATCTACATAAACGACATAGATGAGGGCATAAAGAGCGACATCGGCAAGTTTGCCGATGACACCAAAATAGGCCGTCGAATTCATTCTGACGAGGACATTCGAGCACTCCAGGAAGATTTGAATAGACTGATGCAGTGGTCGGAGAAGTGGCAGATGCAGTTTAATATAGACAAATGCAAAGTTCTAAATGTTGGACAGGACAATAACCATGCCACATATAAACTAAATAATGTAGATCTTAATATTACGGATTGCGAAAAAGATTTAGGAGTTCTGGTTAGCAGTAATCTGAAACCAAGACAACAGTGCATAAGTGTTCGCAATAAAGCTAATAGAATCCTTGGCTTCATATCAAGAAGCATAAATAATAGGAGTCCTCAGGTTGTTCTTCAACTCTATACATCCTTGGTTAGGCCTCATTTAGATTATGCTGCACAGTTTTGGTCACCGTATTACAGAATGGATATAAATTCTCTGGAAAATGTACAAAGGAGGATGACAAAGATGATCCCATGTATCAGAAACCTTCCCTATGAGGATAGACTAAGGGCCCTGAAACTGCACTCTCTAGAAAGACGTAGAATTAGGGGGGATATGATTGAGGTTTATAAGTGGAAGACAGGAATAAATAAAGGGGATGTAAATAGTGTGCTGAAAATATCTAGCCTAGACAGGACTCGCAGCAATGGTTTTAAGTTGGAAAAATTCAGATTCAGGAGGGATATAGGAAAGTACTGGTTTGGTAATAGAGTTGTGGATGAGTGGAACAAACTCCCAAGTACAGTTATAGAGGCCAGAACGTTGTGTAGCTTTAAAAATAGGTTGGATAAATACATGAGTAGATGTGGGTGGGTGTGAGTTGGACCTGATAGCTGTGCTAACAGGTCGGTTGCCGTGTTCCTCCCTTAAGTCAATGTGACCTGACCTGACTAGGTTGGGTGCATTGGCTTAAGCCGGTAGGGACTTGGACCTGCCTCGCATGGGCCAGTAGGCCTTCTGCAGTGTTCCTTCGTTCTTATGTTCTTAACACACTGGCCGATTCCCACCAAGGCAGGGTGGCCCGAAAAAGAAAAACTTTCACCATCATTGACTCCATCACTGTCTTGCCAGAAGGGTGCTTTACATTACAGTTTTTAAACTGCAACATTAACACCCCTCCTTCAGAGTGCAGGCACTGTACTTCCCATCTCCAGGACTCAAGTCCGGCCTGCTGGTTTACCTGAATCCCTTCATAAATGTTACTTTGCTCACACTCCAACAGCACGTCTAGTATTAAAAACCATTTGTCTCCATTCACTCCTATCAAACACGCTCACACATGCCTGCTGGAAGTCCAAGCCCCTCGCACACAAAACCTCCTTTACCCCCTCCCTCCAACCTATCCTAGGCCGACCCCTACCCCGCCTTCCTTCCACTACAGACTGATACACTCTTGAAGTCATTCTGTTTCGCTCCATTCTCTCTACATGTCCGAACCACCTCAACAACCCTTCCTCAGCCCTCTGGACAACAGTTTTAGTAATCCCGCAACTCCTCCTAACTTCCAAACTACGAATTCTCTGCATTATATTCACACCACACATTGCCCTCAGACATGACATCTCCACTGCCTCCAGCCTTCTCCTCGCTGCAACATTCATCACCCACGCTTCACACCCATATAAGAGCGTTGGTAAAACTATACTCTCATACATTCCCCTCTTTGCCTCCAAGGACAAAGTTCTTTGTCTCCACAGACTCCTAAGTGCACCACTCACCCTTTTCCCCTCATCAATTCTATGACTCACCTCATCTTTCATAGGCCCATCCGCTGACATGTCCACTCGCAAATATCTGAATACATTCACCTCTTCCATACTCTCCCTCCAATCTGATATCCAATCTTTCATCACCTAATCTTTTTGTTATCCTCATAACCTTACTTTTTCCTGTATTCACTTTTAATTTTCTTCTTTTGCATATCCTACCAAATTCATCCACCAACTTTTGCAACTTCTCTTCAGAATCTCCCAGGAGCACAGTGTCATCAGCAAAAAGCAACTGTGACAACTCCCACTTTATGTGTGATTTTTTATCTTTTAACTCCACGCCTCTTTCCAAGACCCTCGCATTTACTTCTCTTACAACCCCATCTATAAATATATTAAACAACCACGGTGACATCACACACCCTTGTCTAAGGCCTACTTTTACTGGGAAAGAATCTCCCTCTTTCCTACATACTCTAACTTGAGCCTCACTATCCTCGTAAAAACTCTTCACTGCTTTCAGTAACCTACCTCCTACACCATACACCTGCAACATCTGCCACATTGCCCCCCTGTCCACCCTGTCATACGCCTTTTCCAAATCCATAAATGCCACAAAAACCTCTTTAGCCTTATCTAAATACTGTTCACTTATATGTTTCACTGTAAACACCTGGTCCACACACCCCCTACCTTTCCTAAAGCCTCCTTGTTCATCTGCTATCCTATTCTCCGTCTTACTCTTAATTCTTTCAATAATAACTCTACCATACACTTTACCAGGTATACTCAACAGACTTTATTTATTTTTATTATCACACCGGCCGATTCCCACCAAGGCAGGGTGGCCCGAAAAAGAAAAACTTTCACCATCATTCACTCCATCACTGTCTTGCCAGAAGGGTGCTTTACACTACAGTTTTTAAACTGCAACATTAACACCCCTCCTTCAGAGTGCAGGCACTGTACTTCCCATCTCCAGGACTCAAGTCCGGCCTGCCGGTTTCCCTGAATCCCTTCATAAATGTTACTTTGCTCACACTCCAACAGCACGTCAAGTATTAAAAACCATTTGTCTCCATTCACTCCTATCAAACACGCTCACGCATGCCTGCTGGAAGTCCAAGCCCCTTGCACACAAAACCTCCTTTACCCCCTCCCTCCAACCCTTCCTAGGCCGACCCCTACCCCGCCTTCCTTCCACTACAGACTGATACACTCTTGAAGTCATTCTGTTTCGCTCCATTCTCTCTACATGTCCGAACCACCTCAACAACCCTTCCTCAGCCCTCTGGACAACAGTTTTGGTAATCCCACACCTCCTCCTAACTTCCAAACTACGAATTCTCTGCATTATATTCACACCACACATTGCCCTCAGACATGACATCTCCACTGCCTCCAGCCTTCTCCTCGCTGCAACATTCATCACCCACGCTTCACACCCATATAAGAGCGTTGGTAAAACTATACTCTCATACATTCCCCTCTTTGCCTCCAAGGACAAAGTTCTTTGTCTCCACAGACTCCTAAGTGCACCACTCACTCTTTTTCCCTCATCAATTCTATGATTCACCTCATCTTTCATAGACCCATCCGCTGACACGTCCACTCCCAAATATCTGAATACGTTCACCTCCTCCATACTCTCTCCCTCCAATCTGATATTCAATCTTTCATCACCTAATCCTTTTGTTATCCTCATAACCTTACTCTTTCCTGTATTCACCTTTAATTTTCTTCTTTATCCCCCTATAATTTTTGCACTCTCTTTTGTCCCCTTTGCCTTTATACAAAGGAACTATGCATGCTCTCTGCCAATCCCTAGGTACCTTACCCTCTGCCATACATTTATTAAATAATTGCACCAACCACTCCAAAACTATATCCCCACCTGCTTTTAACATTTCTATCTTTATCCCATCAATCCCGGCTGCCTTACCCCCTTTCATTTAACCTACTGCCTCACGAACTTCCCCCACACTCACAACTGGCTCTTCCTCACTCCTACAAGATGTTATTCCTCCTTGCCCTATACACGAAATCACAGCTTCCCTATCTTCATCAACAATTAACAATTCCTCAAAATATTCCCTCCATCTTCACAATACCTCTAACTCTCCATTTAATAACTCTCCTCTCCTATTTTTAACTGACAAATCCATTTTTTCTCTAGGCTTCCTTAACTTGTTAATCTCACTCCAAAACTTTTTCTTATTTTCAACAAAATTTGTTGATAACATGTGAGAAGTTTTTACAAAGTAGAAGTGATGCAAGGAGGGAAGAGTATATGGAGAAAAAGAGAGAGGTTAAGAGAGTGGTGGAGCAATGTAAAAAGAGAGCAAATGAGAGAGTGGGGTGGGTACTGTATAGTACTTATGATATTTTATTGGCAGCATAATCATGTATGGTAAACTTTTTGGTTTTGATTCTCATTAAATTTAATATTAAGAGCTTTAAAAGAGTTTCTGTATTTTATATCTTTTATTGCTTTTGTATGTGACCTCCTCACTTCTGCCAGATATCAGGGAACTTAAAAATTTGTTTTATCAGGTAAATAATCCAGTGTTTGACAAACTGACTTGTGCAGTATCGTAACAATTTTCGTAATGTTATCATACATCAGAGGTTTCTACTATTGTATTTATGACTCATGCAAAACTTTCATGGAGATCAAAGAATATTCCAAATAGCACTTTCCTGCTGAAACTGATGAGCCTGCAGCAACTATGCTTATAGTTCCAAACAAAGGCTTGTGTATGTTATATGATAATTGATTTTTGGTTTAGAAATCACATTTAGAAAGGAGAAAAGAATAGACACTACTAGAAGTGGAATGGTTAGTTGAACTCTTGTGATCAAGAAGTATATCAAAAAATTCTCTTGAAGAATATATTTCTGATGGTACAGGATAAAGGTTAGAACTTGCTTGGCAGAAGCAAACTGAAAATCAGTGATAATTGGAATAATTAGTAAAAAGAATAGTAGGAAATTCACAATACTATGATTCACCTATATTTTCACCAAGAGTGTGAAAATGATATATGTTTTTCAAGCACATTTCTATGTTTTTTATGTTTGTGTTTAAAAAAATCTTTTAGGGGTCAGTGTATATGGGAGTGGTATATTATTACTATTATTATTATAATCAGTTTAAGCACTAAGTATTGCATTGGAAAGTGGCATAATCAAGGTAGATAGACTGGTCTTCTAGTTAATTTCACTACATTGTGTATGCACTGCACAGAAAAGCGAGGTAAATATGCAAATGATTTTATTGATACATGTTAAAATATTTCTTTGTTGTTAATCTTGTATGTAAAAGATCAGTGGAAAAAATTTGTTTTATTTATTTTACACGACAATAATACTTATTTTGTCTTACCTTGCATTGTGTATGCTAGTAAATTTACAGCAGAGAAAAATAATGTGTTTGGTTTGAAGGAGGAGTCCATGTAAGCACCTGAGCAAGAACTTTGAATTCAGAAAGTAAATAAGTAAATTGCAGAAAATAAGTGTGAATTATTTTAGGTGGTAGGTTGGTAGACAGCAGTCCCCCAGGGAGGTACTACCGTCCTGCCAAGTGAATGTAAAATGAAAGCCTGTAATTGTTTTACATGATGGTAGGATTGCTGGTGTCCTTTTTTCTGTCTCATAAACATGCAAGATTACAGGTACGTCTTGCTACTTCTACTTACACTTTGGTCACACTACATACACACATGTAAAAGCATATATATACACACACATCCCTCTGGGTTTTCTGCTATTTTCTTTCTAGTTCTTGTTTATTTCCTCTTATCTCCATGGGGAAGTGGAACAGAATTCTTCCTCTGTAAGCCATGCGTGTTGTAAGAGGCGACTAAAATACTGGGAGCAAGGGGCTAGTAACCCCTTCTCCTGTATAAATTACTAAATTTAAAAAGAGAAACTTTGGTTTTTCTTTTTGGGCCACCCTGCCTCAGTGGGATACGGCAGGTTTGTTGAAAGAAGAAGAAACATGCAAGATTTCAGGTACATCTTGCTACTTCTACTTACACTTAGGTCACACTACACATACATGTACAAGCATATATATACATACCCTTCTGGGTTTTCTTCTATTTTCTTTCTAGTTCTTGTTCTTGTTTATTTCCTCTTATCTCCATGGGGAAGTGGAACAGAATTCTTCCTCTGTAAGCCATGCGTGTTGTAAGAGGCGACTAAAATGCTGGGAGCAAGGGGCTAGTAACCCCTTCTCCTGTATAAATTACTAAATTTAAAAAGAGAAACTTTGGTTTTTCTTTTTGGGCCATCCTGCCTCAGTGGGATACGGCAGGTTTGTTGAAAGAAGAAGAAACATGCAAGATTTCAGGTACATCTTGCTACTTCTACTTACACTTAGGTCACACTACACATACATGTACAAGCATATATATACATACCCTTCTGGGTTTTCTTCTATTTTCTTTCTAGTTCTTGTTCTTGTTTATTTCCTCTTATCTCCATGGGGAAGTGGAACAGAATTCTTCCTCCGTAAGCCATGCGTGTTGTAAGAGGCGACTAAAATGCCGGGAGCAAGGGGCTAGTAACCCCTTATCCTGTATAAATTACTAAATATGAAAAGAGAAACTTTTGATTTTCTTTTTGGGCCACTCTGCCTCGGTGGGATATGGCTGGTTTATTGAAAAAAAAAAAAAAAGTGTGAATTATGAAAGGAGGGACTGAGAGAAAAGTGATTAACTACGATTTTGTACACGAGGCGAGTTCTAGCTCTAAGTCACTTCATAGAAGTCTTGATGCTGATGAAGGGCTCTTGATCCCAGGAATTCGAGCTACTCCCCCAATTGGATGACACCTGATTACCCCTCGCTCTCCAAGTGTTCTATGAGCCTTTTAAGTGTAGGTACAACACCATCCCAATAATCTTGCTCTTCGTTATCATCCTGCCTCTTTTACATGATTGATGCATAATAGTTCTGTCATGTCATGTCTTCACTCACTGTACCATGCTCATTCATAAGAACATAAGAAAGAGGAACAATGCAGCAAGCCTGTTGGCCCATACTAGCCAGGTCCTTTACAGTCCATCCCACTAACAAAATATTTGCCCAACCCAATTTTCAATGCCACCCAAGAAATAAGCTCTGATAACTCTACCCACTCTCATATGCAAGTCATACTCAAATCCAATCCCTCTCACCTTTTTTTTTTTTTTTTTTTTTTTTTTTTTTTTTTTTTTTTTTATAACAAGTCGGCCATCTCCCACCGAGGCAGGGTGACCCAAAAAAGAAAGAAAATCCCCAAAAAGGAAATACTTTCATCATTCAAGACTTTCACCTCACTCACACATAATCGCTGTTTTTGCAGAGGTGCTCAGAACACAACATTTTAGAAGCATATACGTATATAGATACACAACATATCCCTCCAAACTGCTAATATCCCGAACCCCTCTAGAGTGCAGGCATTGTACTTTCCATTTCCAGGACTCAAGTCCAGCTATATAAATAGAACCAGTTTCCCTGAATCCCTTCACTAAATATTACCCTGCTCACACTCCAACAGATCGTTAGGTCCCAAATACCATTTGTCTCCATTCACCCCTGCAGCGCTGTATAGCCCTTGTGGCTTAGCGCTTCTTTTTGATTTTAATAATAATAATCCATTCACCCCTGTCGAACACACTCACGCACGCCTGCTGGAAGTTAAAGCCCCTCGCCCACAAAACCTCCCTTACCCCTTCCTTCCAACCTTTTCGAGGACGACCCCTACCCCGCCTTCCTTCCTCTACAGATTTATACGCTCTCCATGTCATTCTACTTTGATCCATTCTTTCTAAATGACCAAACCACCTCAACAACCCCTCTTCAGCCCTCTGACTAACACTTTTATTAACTCCCCACCTTCTCCTAATTTCCACACTCCGAATTTTCTGCATAATATTTACACCACACATTGCCCTTAGACAGGACATCTCCACTGCCTCCAACCGCCTCCTCGCTGCTGCATTCACAACCCAAGCTTCACACCCATATAAGAGTGTTGGTACTACTATACTTTCATACATTCCCTTCTTTGCCTCCATAGATAATGTTTTTTTTGTCTCCACATATAACTCAACACACCACTCACCTTTCTTCCCTCATCAATTCTATGATTAACTTATCCTTCATAAATCCATCCACCGACACATCAACTCCCAAATATCTGAAAACATTCACTTCTTCCATACTCCTCCTCCCCAATTTGATATCCAATTTTTCTTTATCTAAATCATTTGATACCCTCAAATGATGCGAGAAGTGGGTCATAATAAGCGTGTATGCACCTGGAGAAGAGAGGAATGCAGAGGAGAGAGAGAGATTTTGGGAGATGTTAAGTGAATGTATAGGAGCCTTTGAACCAAGTGAGAGAGTAATTGTGGTAGGGGACTTGAATGCTAAAGTAGGAGAAACTTTTAGAGAGGGTGTGGTAGGTAAGTTTGGGGTGCCAGGTGTAAATGATAATGGGAGCCCTTTGATTGAACTTTGTATAGAAAGGGGTTTAGTTATAGGTAATACATATTTTAAGAAAAAGAGGATAAATAAGTATACACGATATGATGTAGGGCGAAATGACAGTAGTTTGTTGGATTATGTATTGGTAGATAAAAGACTGTTGAGTAGACTTCAGGATGTACATGTTTATAGAGGGGCCACAGATATATCAGATCACTTTCTAGTTGTAGCTACACTGAGAGTAAAAGGTAGATGGGATACAAGGAGAATAGAAGCATCAGGGAAGAGAGAGGTAAAGGTTTATAAACTAAAAGAGGAGGCAGTTAGGGTAAGATATAAACAGCTATTGGAGGATAGATGGGCTAATGAGAGCATAGGCAATGGGGTCGAAGAGGTATGGGGTAGGTTTAAAAATGTAGTGTTAGAGTGTTCAGCAGAAGTTTGTGGTTACAGGAAAGTGGGTGCAGGAGGGAAGAGGAGCGATTGGTGGAATGATGATGTAAAGAGAGTAGTAAGGGAGAAAAAGTTAGCATATGAGAAGTTTTTACAAAGTAGAAGTGATGCAAGGAGGGAAGAGTATATGGAGAAAAAGAGAGAAGTTAAGAGAGTTGTGAAGCAATGTAAAAAGAGAGCAAATGAGAGAGTGGGTGAGATGTTATCAACAAATTTTGTTGAAAATAAGAAAAAGTTTTGGAGTGAGATTAACAAGTTAAGAAAGCCTAGAGAACAAATGGATTTGTCAGTTAAAAATAGGAGAGGAGAGTTATTAAATGGAGAGTTAGAGGTATTGGGAAGATGGAAGGAATATTTTGAGGAATTGTTAAATGTTGATGAAGATAGGGAAGCTGTGATTTCGTGTATCGAGCAAGGGAGGAATAACATCTTGTAGGAGTGAGGAAGAGCCAGTTGTGAGTGTGGGGGAAGTTCGTGAGGCAGTAGGTAAAATGAAAGGGGGTAAGGCAGCCGGGATTGATGGGATAAAGATAGAAATGTTAAAAGCAGGTGGGGATATAGTTTTGGAGTGGTTGGTGCAATTATTTAATAAATGTATGGAAGAGGGTAAGGTACCTAGGGATTGGCAGAGAGCATACATAGTTCCTTTGTATAAAGGCAAAGGGGATAAAAGAGAGTGCAAAAATTATAGGGGGATAAGTCTGTTGAGTGTACCTGGTAAAGAGTATGGTAGAGTTATAATTGAAAGAATTAAGAGTAAGACGGAGAATAGGATAGCAGATGAACAAGGAGGCTTTAGGAAAGGTAGGGGGTGTGTGGACCAGGTGTTTACAGTGAAACATATAAGTGAACAGTATTTAGATAAGGCTAAAGAGGTCTTTGTGGCATTTATGGATTTGGAAAAGGCGTATGACAGGGTGGATAGGGGGGCAATGTGGCAGATGTTGCAGGTGTATGGTGTAGGAGGTAGGTTACTGAAAGCAGTGAAGAGTTTTTACGAGGATAGTGAGGCTCAAGTTAGAGTATGTAGGAAAGAGGGAAATTTTTTCCCAGTAAAAGTAGGCCTTAGACAAGGATGTGTGATGTCACCGTGGTTGTTTAATATATTTATAGATGGGGTTGTAAGAGAAGTAAATGCGAGGGTCTTGGCAAGAGGCGTGGAGTTAAAAGATAAAGAATCACACACAAAGTGGGAGTTGTCACAGCTGCTCTTTGCTGATGACACTGTGCTCTTGGGAGATTCTGAAGAGAAGTTGCAGAGATTGGTGGATGAATTTGGTAGGGTGTGCAAAAGAAGAAAATTAAAGGTGAATACAGGAAAGAGTAAGGTTATGAGGATAACAAAAAGATTAGGTGATGAAAGATTGAATATCAGATTGGAGGGAGAGAGTATGGAGGAGGTGAACGTATTCAGATATTTGGGAGTGGACGTGTCAGCGGATGGGTCTATGAAAGATGAGGTGAATCATAGAATTGATGAGGGAAAAAGAGTGAGTGGTGCACTTAGGAGTCTGTGGAGACAAAGAACTTTGTCCTTGGAGGCAAAGAGGGGAATGTATGAGAGTATAGTTTTACCAACGCTCTTATATGGGTGTGAAGCGTGGGTGATGAATGTTGCAGCGAGGAGAAGGCTGGAGGCAGTGGAGATGTCATGTCTGAGGGCAATGTGTGGTGTGAATATAATGCAGAGAATTCGTAGTTTGGAAGTTAGGAGGAGGTGCGGGATTACCAAAACTGTTGTCCAGAGGGCTGAGGAAGGGTTGTTGAGGTGGTTCGGACATGTAGAGAGAATGGAGCGAAACAGAATGACTTCAAGAGTGTATCAGTCTGTAGTGGAAGGAAGGCGGGGTAGGGGTCGGCCTAGGAAGGGTTGGAGGGAGGGGGTAAAGGAGGTTTTGTGTGCGAGGGGCTTGGACTTCCAGCAGGCATGCGGGAGCGTGTTTGATAGGAGTGAATGGAGACAAATGGTTTTTAATACTTGACGTGCTGTTGGAGTGTGAGCAAAGTAACATTTATGAAGGGATTCAGGGAAACCGGCAGGCCGGACTTGAGTCCTGGAGATGGGAAGTACAGTGCCTGCACTCTGAAGGAGGGGTGTTAATGTTGCAGTTTAAAAACTGTAGTGTAAAGCACCCTTCTGGCAAGACAGTGATGGAGTGAATGATGGTGAAAGTTTTTCTTTTTCGGGCCACCCTGCCTTGGTGGGAATCGGCCGGTGTGATAATAAAAAAAAAAAAAATATCACCTTACTCTTTTCAATGTTCACTTTCAACTTTCTACCTTTACACACACTCCCAAACTCATCCACTAACCTTTGCAATTTTTCTTTAGAATCTCCCATAAGCACAGTATCATCAGCAAAAAGCAACTGTGTCAATTCCCATTTTGTGTTTGATTCCCCATAATTTAATACCACCCCTCTCCCAAACACCCTAGCATTTACTTCTTTTACAACCCCAACTATAAGTATATTAAACAACCGTGGTGACATTACATATCCCTGTCTAAGACCTACTTTTACTGTGAAGTAGTCTCCCTCTCTTCTACACACCCTAACCTGAGCCTCGCTATCCTCATAAAAAATATTTACAGCATTTAGTAACTTACCACCTATTCCATATACTTGCAACATCTGCCACACTGCTCCCATATCCACTCTATCATATGCCTTTTCTAAATCCATAAATGCAATAAAAACTTCCCTACCTTTATCTAAATACTGTTCACATATATGCTTCAATGTAAACACTTGATCTACACATCCCCTACCCACTCTGAAACCTCCTTGCTTATCTGCAATCCTACATTCTGTCTTACCTCTAATTCTTTCAATTATAACCCTACCGTACACTTTTCCTGGTATACTCAGTAAACTTATTCCTCTATAATTTTTACAATCTCTTTTGTCCATCTTCCCTTTATATAAAGGGACTATACATGCTCTCTGCCAATCCCTAGGTACCATCCCCTCTTTTATACATTTATTAAACAAAAATACCAACCACTCCAACACTATATCCTCCCCTGCTTTTAACATTTCTGTCACGATCCCGTCAGTTCCAGTTGCTTTACCCCCTTTCATTCTACGTAATGCCTCACGCACCTCCCCCACACTCACATCCTGTTCTTCTTCACTCCTGAAAGATGGTATACCTCCCTGGCCAGTGCATGAAATTACCGCTTCCCTTTCTTCATCAATATTTAAAAGTTCCTCATCATCTACCCAAAACCTCCATCTCCCCATCTACTAACTTCCCTACTCTGTTTTTAACTGACAAATCCATTCATTCTCTAGGCTTTCTTAACTTGTTTAACTCACTCCAAAATTTTTTCTTATTTTCATTAAAATTTCTTGACAGTGCCTCTCCCACTCTATCATCTGCTCTCCTTTTGCACTCTTTCACCACTCTCTTCACCTTTCTTTTACTCTCCATATACTTTACTCTTCTTATAACACTTCTGCTTTGTAAAAACCTCTCATAACTTTTTCTCTTTTATCACAACCTTTACTTCATCATTCCACCAATCACTCATCTTTCCTCCTGCACCCACCATCCTATGACCACAAACTTCTGCCCCACATTCTAATACTGCATTTTTAAAACTATTCCAACCCTCTTCAACCCTCCCCTCCCCCAGTATTCATACTTGCACCAGCCCATCTTTCTGCCAATAGTTGCTTATATCTCACCCGAACTTCCTCCTCCCTTAGTTTATACACTTTCACCTCCCTCTTGCTTGTTGTTGCCATTTTCCTCTTTTCCCATCTACCTCTTACTCTAACTGTAGCTACAACTAAATAATGATTCGATATATCAGTTGCCCCTCTATAAACGTGTACATCCTGGAGCCTACCCATTAACCTTTTATCCACCAATACATAATCTAACAAATTACTTTCATTACATGCTATATCATACCTTGTATATTTATTTATCCTCTTCTTCATAAAATATGTATTACTTATTACCAAACCTCTTTCTACACATAGCTCAATTAAAGGCTCCCCATTTTCATTTACTCCTGGCACCCCAAATTTACCTACTACTCCCTCCACCACATTTTTGCCCACTTAAGAACTAAAATCCCCAACCACCATTACTCTCACACTTGATTCAAAACTCCCCACGCATTTACTCAACATTTCCCAAAATCTCTCTCTCTCTCCTCTACACTTCTCTCTTCTCCAGGTGTATATACGCTTATTATAACCCACTTTTCACATCCAACCTTTATTTTACTCCACATAATCCTTGAATTAATACATTTATAGTCCCTCTTTTCCTGCCATAGCTTATCCTTCAACATTATTGCTACTCCTTCTTTAGCTCTAACTCTATTTGAAAACCCTGACCTAATCCCATTTATTCCTCTCCACTAAAACTCTCCCACCCCCTTCAGCTTTGTTTCACTCAAAGCCTGGACATCCAGCTTCTTCTCATTCATAACATCCACAATCATCTCTTTCTTATCATTGCATAACATCCACGAACATTCAGACTTCCCACTTTGACAATTTTCTTCTTCTCATTCTTTTTAGTAATTATTACAGGAAAAGGGGTTACTAACCCATTGTTCCCGGCATTTTAGTTGACTTTTACAACACACATGGCTTACGGAGGAAAGATTCTTATTCCACCTCCCCATTGATATAAAAGAAAAAGTAATAAGACCAAGAACTTTCTTTCTTTCTTTCAACACTCTGGCTGTATCCCACTGAGGCGGGGTGGCCCAAAAGTTTCTCCTTTTATATTTAGTAATATATACAGGAGAAGGGGTTACTAGCCCCTTGCTCCCGGTATTTTAGTCGCCTCTTACAACACGCATGGCTTACGGAGGAAGAATTCTGTTCCACTTCCCCATGGAGGTAAGAGGAAATAAACAAGAACAAGAACTAGTAAGAAAAATGGAAGAAAGCCCAGAGGGGTGTGTATATACATATATGCTTGTACATGTATGTGTAGTGTGATCTAAGTGTAAGTAGAAGTAGCAAGACGTACCTGTAATCTTGCATATTTATGAGACAGACAAAAGACACCAGCAATCCTACCATCATGTAAAACAATTACAGGCTTTCGTTTCACACTCACTTGGCAGGATGGTAGTACCCCCTTGGGTGGTTGCTGTCTACCAACCTACTACTCATGTATTTATCCAACCTAAATTTGAAACTACCCAAGGTTTTAACCTCAATAACCCAACTAGGTACACTGTTCCCCTCATCAATTACCCTATTTCCAAACCAATACTTTCCTATATCCTTTCTAAATCTAAACTTGTCTAATTTGAATCCATTACTGTGGGTTCTCTCTTGGAGAGATATCCTCAAGACCTTATTTACAGTATATCCCCTTTATTAATACCCATCTTCCACTTATACACTTTGATCATGTCTCTTCATTCTTCATCTAACAAGTGAATGTAATTTAAGGGTCTTCAATCTTTCTTCATAAGGAAGATTTCTAATGTTATGTATTAATTTAGTCATTCTACGCTGAATGTTTTCTAATGAATTTATGTCCATTCTGTAATATGGAGACCAGAACTGAGCTGCATAATCTAGGCGAGGCCTTACTAATGATGTATAAAGCTGTAATATAATCGCTGAACTTCTGTTGCTTATACTTCTTGGTATAAATCCCAGTAATCTGTTTGCCTTATTACGTATGCTTTGGCATTTCTGTCTAGGTTTAAGGTTACTGCTTATCATAACCCCCAAGCCCTCTTCACAATCTGTATGGCTAGGTTCTGCACTATTTAACTTATAAGTGCTATGGTTGTGGACACTCCCGAGCTTCAGAACCTTGCATTTATCTACAATGAACTGCATCTGCCACTTTTCTGACTAGTTACTGAGTTTGTCTAAATCCTCCTGAAGTTCCCTGATATCTACGTTTGAATCAATTATCCTACCTAACTTTGTGTCATCGCCGAATTTGCTCAATACACTAGTAATTCCCTCATCAAGATCATTGATATATAGTATTATAAACAACAACGGGCCTAAGACTGATCCCTATGGAACGCCACTTGTTACGGATCCCCACTCGGATTTAACCCCACTTATGGACACTCTGCTTCCTGTCTGTGAGCTATGACTATCCATAACAGCACTTTTCCCCCAGTGCCATGAGCTGCCACTTTCTTTAAGTCTTTGGTGCGGCACTCTATCAAAAGCCTTACTAAAATCTAAATAAACAACATCAAATTCTTTGTCGTGATCAACAGTCTCAAAAGCTTTACTGAAGAAAGTTAATAAATTAGTTAGACAAGAATGGCCTCTCATGAATCCATGCTAAGTATCAATGATCAGATTGTTTATCCAGATGGCTTCTCATAATCTCAGCTATAATTGACTCTAGTAATTTGCCTACAATTGAGGTTAGGCTTATTGGGCAGTAATTTGAAGGTAACGACTTGTCCCCTGCTTTAAAAATAGGAATTACATTAGCCATCTTCCACATATCAGACACTACACCTGTTTGAGGAGATAAATTAAAAATATTAGTTAACGGTTCACAGAGTTCCATTTTGCATTCCTTAAGAACCCTTGAAAAAAGCTCATCAGGACCCGGTGATTTATTTTGTTTCAGATGGTCTATTTGTTTCATAACCATTTCACTAGTGACTGTGATGTTACGTAATTTATCTTCTTAAGGTCCACTCTAAAATTTAATTACTGGGATATTATTTGTGTCCTGTGTAAAAATTGAGAGAAAATAATTATTTAAAATTGAGCACATTTCATTCTCTTTGTCAGTAAGATGCCCCAAATTATTTTTAAGGGGACCTATCTTATCCCTGACTTTTGTTCTATACACCTGGAAAAAGCTTTTCGGGTTAGTTTTTGAATCCTTTGCAACTTTAACTTCGTACTCCCGTTTAGCTTTTCTTATCCCCTTTTTAACGTCCCTCTTAATGTCAATGTACTGATTCATAAGATGATCCTCACCTCTTTTTATATGTCTAAAAATTCCTTTCTTCTGCCCTAAAAGATGTTTGAGCCTATTATCCATCCATTTTGGGTCATTTCTATTCGATCTAATTTCCTTATATGGGATAAATGTTCTTTGGGCAGCATGTGTTGTGTTAAGAAAACTGTCATACTGATAGCTCTCTTTGTTACCCCAGTCCACAGATGATAAGTGCTCTCTAAGCCCATTGTAATCTGCTAAGTGAAAATCTGGGACCATTACTGAATTATCCCTACTGTCATACTTCCATTCAATGCTAAAGGTAATTGATTTGTGATTGCTTGTGCCAAGTTCCTCTGTAATTTCTAAATTATTAACAAGAGTTTCCTTGTTTGCCAGAACCAAGTCAAGCAGGTTATTCCCCTTGTAGGTTCTGTCACAAACTGCCTCAAAAACCAATCCTGAACTACTTCTAAGAAGTCATTAGATTCTAAATTCCCAGTCAAGAAATTCCAATCAATATGACTAAAGTTAAAGTCTCCTAAAATTACTATGTTATCGTGCCTTGTGGCCTTAACAATTTCCTCCCATAGTAGTCTCCCTTGGTCCCTATCTAAGTTTGGGGGACGGTATATCACTCCTAAAATCAATTTTTCATGCCCCTCTGAAAATTCTATCCAAACAGATTTAATACCCATTTTTATGCAACAGTTCATGCGATCTCGGATATACAATGCCACCCCACCCCCCTTCCCGATAACTTCTATCTACTTGGAACAATTTAAAACCCTGAATGTGACATTCTGAAGGCATGTCCTGACTTTTTGAATTAAACCATGTCTCAGTTATGGCAAATACATCAATGTTACCTGCACTAGCAACTAATCTCAACTCACCCACTTTGTTCCTAGCACTACGGCTATTAGCATAATATAGTACATTGAAAGACCCTCCTTTCTCTTTACCCTTCCTGCTCATTTCTGTTTTTCTACTAAACCTATTACTGTCCTTGTCAACTAGTGCCACTGGCTTTCCAATATCTACCTCGTTCTGCTTATTACTAGTTCCCCTAGAACTCATAATATTACTACACTGGGACTTCACTGTTTTCCCGCCAAAACCCATACCACTATCTATTCCTAGTTTAAAGTCCCAACAGCTCCCTCCACTGCAGATGCCAGTGCCCCCACCCCAGACCTAGATAAGTGTACCTCATCCCTGGCATACATGTCATTTCTGCCATAGAAGAGGTCCCAGTTGTCAATGAATGTTACCGCATTTTCCTTACAGTATTTGTCCAGCCAGCAATTGACACCAGTTGCCCTGGAAAACCATTCGTTTCCAACTCCTCTCCTTGGTAAAATACCACATATGACAGGGTTCCCACCCTTCCTAATTATTTCTATTGCTGACCTATACCTGCTGTGGCATGCAAAGAGTACGTAACCTTTATTCGGCACATGTACACACCCTCATTTACAGGCTATCTCCCCCAACCAGCGAACCAGGTTACTAAGAGTTGATGATGGGGCCCCGTCGTTCAACTAGTGACCAGGTTCTAGCCAATAAGATGATGGTTTTGGCAATCGCAGAGGTTATGTGGGTACCGCTCTCCTGTCTGCCCTTGTCATTCCCATTCTAGAGCTGGTTGAAGCACGGTCTGCTATCTTGTGGCTTCTATTTCTGCTTTGCTTACCATGGAGTGCACTATACTTATCTCTGTACATAGTGTACATATTGCTGTTCTAAATTGGTGAAGGATAATATAAGTCTAAACTTTTTCTACTGTGTTTATTTGCTCCCATTACACCCGGGGTAACAGGCCATTTGGAATCCTGGGTTGTAATATGGGTAGCCTGTCCGAGAGTTGAGCTGGACTTAGAGAAACGGTTGAGCTTAGGGTGAAGCTCGTAGCAGGAACATTGTGCAGCTTGCTGTCTGGCATTGCTTTACAAATTTTGCGTGTCAGTTGTTACTAGCCTGTTCGGTGTGGAGAATTTTGCAGTCAGCTTTGCTTGTATGCGTATTCTGCAATCGTACTGTGCATAGCTAAGCGTGTTCTGCAAATTAACGTGTTACGTTGGGGTATTCTGCAATCGTACTGTGCATAGCGAATAACTTATGCCACCTAGACGAGTCAGACGTCTGGTGTCGGCATATACTTTGCATAACCTACCTAAATTGTCCCTACAGCGTTGTTGGCAAATTGCTCGTTCCATTGGCATTACATACAAACGCACTCTCACAGCTGCACAACTGCGTTCACTGATTGCTGAAAAAACTAATAGAAGAAGAGATGGCACATCAGACTCCTCCCTCTACGGGAGCTAGGGCAAAAACTACTATGTTCTCGCAGGAGGAAGATGATACACCTACGGAGCAAAATGGTCAGTATAGTGCAGCTGGGTTGTCTCAGGGTGAATCAGCGTCGTTGGCACTTGAGCTGGCAAGAATCAATCTTGAGCAAACTAGGGAACAGAGAGCATTCGCAAGGGAAGAATTTGATAGGGAAAGAGAAAGGAGGCAGTTTTCGCATTCTGTAAATAATTTTAGTTTACAGAAAGCAGTACAGTTTGTTCCCCGCTTCAATGAGGCCGAACCAGAGCAATTTTTCGAAAGCTTCGAAAATCAGGCTCGAGCCTTGAGGTGGCCGGAACAGCATTGGGCATCATTGGTTCATACAGCATTATTGGGTAAGGCACAGGAATTTACGTCAGGATTAAATGACGCTGAATTTTCTGATTATCAAGTAGTGAAGACCACAGTGTTGGGAGCATATACATGTATCCCAGCCAAATACCACAAAAATTTTAAGCTGGGCAGACGACAGCTTGGTCAATCCCTAGTGGACTTTGTGAGACAGCAAACCAAAGCTTTTACCAGCTGGTATAAAGCAAGTGGTGTCTCTACCTTTGAGGAGCTGGTGCAGCTTATTCTGATTGATAACCTACTGGAGTCTGTGAGACCAGAGGTTCGAGTCTTTCTGCAGGATCGTGACTTAACCATTGCATTGGAGGCAGCCAGGTTGGCTGATACCTTCGAAACTAACCGCTCCTTGTCCGAGCGGTCCCGTCTCTCTTTTCAACAGCCTGGCATGAGCAGAGATCGTCAACCTTGGAGAATGAAGTGCCAGCCGGAGGGAGAACGTCTATGTCAGCCAACCAAGTCACCTGGTGAGCCACGCTTCTCAACATATGGTCCACCTGCGGAGAGGCAAACTACTCATGGTGCATCTCGACAACAGTATCCAGAGAGACACCAGCCAGAACGACACCATTTGCAACATCAACAGGGAGTAAAGGGCAAGCCTGTCGTCTGCTTCAGGTGCAATAAAGTAGGTCACATCAGTCCCAACTGCCCCCATAAACCCCAACCCATTGGGAAAATCTCTAATATCCCTAGTAACATGTCCCCTAGAGAAGTAGAAAAAGGTATGGCCCCTTATTATTGCAAGAGTTTTATTTCCCTTCAGGAAAACTCAGAAACAACTAAAGTAAAGACCTTTAGAGATACTGGAGCATATTGCTCACTTGTAAGAGAGGGAATATTACCCCTTTCAGAGAATACTTCTTTGAATTCCTCTGTTTTATTGGAAGCATTTGGAGGAGCTATATATTCTGTTCCTTTGCATAAAATTTATGTACAGTGCAAATATTACACTGGGTACTTGACTGTAGGTGTCTCAAAAGGATTCCCCATGAAAGATGCAGTGTTATTACTGGGTAATAACATTACTACTGTTAGTTCGTGTCCTGAACCTATAATGATTAATTCTTCTCCGGTGTTGGCCATAACTCGGGCAACATCCCAAGGGTTGTCTGGAGAGAATGTTGACCTATCCTTGGACGACTCCGATCTCGGAATAGCCACGTTGTTTTATGAGGCACACCGGCCGGAGCCTCGTAAATCAAGTGAACAGACCCCGATCAAGCCTTCCTATTCCCAGGTTGCAGGATTGCCAGATGTCTCTTGTTTCCATGCCCGAGGGACTGTCCTTCCGGGAGGAACAACGAAAGGACCCTTCTTTAAAATTCGCTTTTGAGGCAGCCATGGGTAAATCCTCTTTGGGTCATCCGGTCAAGTATGAAGTTAAAAACGATTATTTGATCTGCACTGAGACTGGTAAGGAGATAGAGGGCCGGCAATTGTTTAACAGGTTAGTAGTTCCAACAAAGTATAGACCTCAAATATTAAATATAGCTCATAATACGTCATTAGGAGGTCACTTAGGAATTACAAAAACCTTGTATAGAATCACAAAAGAATTTTATTGGCCAAAATTAAAGAAAGATGTGAAGAATCATATTAGGTGTTGCCGAGAATGTCAGCAAGTTGGAAAACCTGGACATTCCATTAAACCTGCACCTCTCCAACCTATACCTGCTGATGGAGAACCTTTTGCAGATTTAATTATAGATTGTGTAGGTCCACTACCTAGGTCAAAATCTGGAAATCAGTATTTATTTACGATTATGGATAAAGTAACCAGATACCCTGAAGCAATTCCCATGCGTAGTATTAATACTAAAGCTATTCTCAAAGCTTTAACAAAATTCATTTCTTGTTTTGGCATTCCTAAAACTATTCAAAGTGATCAAGGTACTAACTTCACTGCCAAAGCATTTAGGGAAGTATTAACTAGGTTAGGGATAATCCACAACTTATCCACTGCCTATCATCCTCAGTCCCAAGGCGCCTTGGAAAGATTCCACCAGACATTAAAAACAATGATGAGAAGTTTTTGCATGCACTTTCCTACAGACTGGGATGAATCACTACCTTTGTTGCTGTTCTCAGTACGAGAAACGGTGCAAGAATCTACAGGTATAGTCCTTTTGAGCTGATCTTTGGGCACAATGTACGAGGTCCTCTTCGGGTGCTCAAAGAAGGATGGATGGGAGAAGATGTTAGCTCAACACTACAATCCGTCTTCAAGGTTGCAGGTGGCACGTCAGTTAGCCAAGGCTAACCTAAAGACAGCTCAAAGCAAGATGAAACAGAGGTATGACAGAAGTGCACAATTCCGCTCCTTCCATCCAGGAGACAAGGTGTTGGTGCAGGAACCTATACCTGGCCACACTTTGAAAGCTAGATTTACGGGACCTATGCAGATTGTAAGTAGATTATCTGACGTAAATTATGTGGTAGCTCCCATTGATAAGACCTCAAAAACTAAAACTTACCACATTAATCAGTTAAAGTACTTCCATACACCAGATAAAGTCCCAGTAATGACTCTGTCCTCTACGTCTGAGGACAACTCTGACTCTTTGCACTCTATCTCTGAAATTAATATTAAACTTTCAAATTCTGTCCTCCTCAAGGATCCTAGCCCTTTAATGGAGAGATTATCTGAAACGCAAGCAACAAATTTAACTGAGCTTCTACAGTCATATCCTAATATTTTTTCGGATGTGCCGAAAAAATGTACGTTAGGTTACCATGATGTAGATGTGGGAAACTCTAAACCAATTAAACTCTCCCCCTACAGAGCTAATCCTGAAAAGCAAAGGCTGCTTCAGCAGGAAGTAGAATTTTTGTTAAAGCATGGTTTAGTGGAGGAGGAGTCTAGTCCATGGGCTTCACCGTGCATCCTTGTGAAGAAGGCTGATGGAGGGTTTCGTATGTGTACAGACTACCGTAAAGTGAACGAGGTCACAATTACAGATGCTTACCCTCTTCCTCGTCTGGATGACGTAATTGACTTTGTGGGTAAGGCTACTTTTGTGTCCAAATTAGATCTCTTTAAAGGCTACTATCAGGTACCTTTGACAGATAAGGCGAAGGAAATCTCTGCCTTCATAATTCCAGGAGGTCATTATCAATACACAGTTACCCCCTTCGGAATGAAAAATTCCCCCTCTTCATTCCAGAAACTTATCCATCAGGCTATTAAAGGACTTGAAGGCACGGCAGCGTACCTAGATGATATTGTTGTGGTGTCTGATACTTGGGATCAACACCTACTTAGACTTAAGGCTCTTTTTGAGACCTTTAAGAGTTCCCATTTAACAGTTAATTTATCTAAATCTTCCTTTGGCCAGGCCACTGTCACTTTTCTAGGCCATGAAGTAGGTAGTGGTAAAGTTGCACCTAAACTTGCTAAAGTTCTTTCTATTAAAGATTATCCAATTCCTCATGATAGGAAATCTCTTCAACGTTTCCTAGGCATGATAGGATTTTACAGAAGATTCTGTAAGAATTTCTCAGATATTGTAGCCCCTCTTACCTCTCTTACCAGTCATAAAGTTCCCTTTAATTGGACGTCAGACTGTAACACTGCTTTTAATAAAGCAAAAAGATTATTGTGTACTGCACCCATTCTCTTGTCTCCAGACTTCTCCAAACCTTTTTCATTACAGGTTGATGCTTGTGAGTCTGGGGTTGGGGCAGTACTATTACAAATCGGGAACAAGGAGTTGCAGCCTGTAGCATACTTTTCAGCCAAGTTCCAGCCGCATCAGAGGGCTTATTCTACCATTGAAAAAGAAGCCCTCGCGCTGGTACTGGCTTTGGAGCATTTCGATGTTTATGTGGGCCAGACATCGCAGGTGGTCACAGTCTACAGTGATCACAATCCTCTAGTATATCTCCAAGCCATGAAGAACCACAACACAAGGCTTATGCGCTGGACGCTAAGGCTGCAGCCCTACAATATTTCTATTAAATATATTGCCGGCAAAGAAAATATGTTGGCAGACTCTTTATCTAGAGTCTAATAATATTATTTAGGTTAGGATGTTATTTGTGGTAACCCCTTTTCATGCTCTTTTTTTTTATCCCCTGGTGTGGGGTTTTTTTTTTAGTGAGGGGATGCGGGCTACCGTCCGCCTGTATCTTGGACCTATGCTAGCCTGTCTGACTGCTGTCTCACTCTAAGTTTAGGGTTTGGCTTTTGGTCACGAGAAAAGCTGAGCTCTATCAAAGAGTTGGATGGTGGAGAGGAAAGGCGGTCCCATTATTTTGTGCCATGGTGGCACGGTTACCACTGGGAGGTGGCAGCCTAATCCTGAGCCTTCTCGGGGTGGGGGTGTGGCATGCAAAGAGTACGTAACCTTTATTCGGCGCATGTACACACCCTCATTTACAGGCTATCTCCCCCAACCAGCGAACCAGGTTGCTAAGAGTTGATGATGGGGCCCCGTCGTTCAACTAGTGACCAGGTTCTAGCCAATAAGATGATGGTTTTGGCAATCGCAGAGGTTATGTGGGTACCGCTCTCCTATCTGCCCTTGTCATTCCTATTCTAGAGCTGGTTGAAGCACGGTCTGCTATCTTGTGGCTTCTATTTCTGCTTTGCTTACCGTGGAGTGCACTATACTTATCTCTGTACATAGTGTACATATTGCTGTTCTAAATTGGTGAAGGATAATATAAGTCTAAACTTTTTCTACTGTGTTTATTTGCTCCCATTACACCTGGGGTAACAGGCCATTTGGAATCCTGGGTTGTAATACCTGCTAATCAGGTCCTCACTCCTATGTCTGCCAACATCGTTGCCTCCCGCACTGAGGCAGATAATAGGATTGTTCCTATTACCTTTCATGATGTCGTCCAGACGGCTAACAATATCTCCCATCCCAGCCCCACTGCATTTTTCCATTCTGGTTGAAATGTCTTCTAATACACCTGTGGTTCATTTGGATTTACAATTTTCTTGCCCTCTTGGTGTTATTGTTATCTTGGGAAGGATTCCATCCTCTCTATGCCTCTAATTGTTTTGTAAATTGTGATCACATGCCCTCTTCTTGATACTTTCTAGCTCTTTCATTATCCTAAACAGGTTATTCTCTCAGCTGAAGTATAAGTTTGGATGCACTGCTATGGATTTTCTCTAGTTTCATTTTGTCTTATTAAACGAGAGTTCCACCGTAGGTGCTGCAAATACTAGCTATACATATTTAAACTAGCTTAGTCATCAACTATGCACAAGCCAAGTAAGTTCTAAGGTGAAGTATATGCATCCACCTACTAGTCAACTGGCACTGAATCTTACGTTTGGTTTCAGATGCATGCACACATTCCCATACTTGTCTAGTATGTTTGAAATACATTAGCCTTCTGAGGCAAAAACCATAATATGATAGTTCAACATCAGTTAACGTCTTGGCGTATATTCCAGGTACTGAAACTTTTTTTTTTTTTTGTATGTGTGTGTGTGTTTCTGTGTATGTGTGTTTGTTTCTGTGTGTGTGTGTGTGTATGTGTGTGTGTGTGTGTACTCACCTAGTTGAGGTTGCGGGGGTCAAGTCCGAGCTCCTGGCCCCGCCTCTTCACTGATCGCTACTAGGTCACTCTCCCTGAGCCGTGAGCTTTATCATACCTCTGCTTAAAGCTATGTATGGATCCTGCCTCCACTACATCGCTTCCCAAACTATTCCACTTACTGACTACTCTGTGGCTGAAGAAATACTTCCTAACATCCCTGTGATTCATCTGTGTCTTCAGCTTCCAACTGTGTCCCCTTGTTACTGTCTCCAATCTCTGGAACATCCTGTCTTTGTCCACCTTGTCAATTCCTCTCAGTATTTTGTATGTCGTTATCATGTCCCCCCTATCTCTCCTGTCCTCCAGTGTCGTCAGGTTGATTTCCCTTAACCTCTCCTCGTAGGACATACCTCTTAGCTCTGGGACTAGTCTTGTTGCAAACCTTTGCACTTTCTCTAGTTTCTTCACGTGCTTGGCTAGGTGTGGGTTCCAAACTGGTGCCGCATACTCCAATATGGGCCTAACGTACACGGTGTACAGGGTCCTGAATGATTCCTTATTAAGATGTCGGAATGCTGTTCTGAGGTTTGCTAGGCGCCCATATGCTGCAGCAGTTATTTGGTTGATGTGCGCTTCAGATGTGCCTGGTGTTATACTCACCCCAAGATCTTTTTCCTTGAATGAGGTTTGTAGTCTCTGACCCCCTAGACTGTACTCCGTCTGCGGCCTTCTTTGCCCTTCCCCAATCTTCATGACTTTGCACTTGGTGGGATTGAACTCCAGGAGCCAATTGCTGGACCAGGTCTGCAGCCTGTCCAGATCCCTTTGTAGTTCTGCCTGGTCTTCGATCGAGTGTGTGTACTCACCTATTTGTACTCACCTATTTGTGGTTGCAGGGGTCGAGTCACAGCTCCTGGCCCCGCCTCTTCGCTGATTGCTACTAGGTCCTCTCTCTCCCTGCCCCATGAGCTCTATCATACCTCGCCTTAAAACTATGTATGTGTGTGTGTGTGTGTGTGTGTTTGGGTTTGTGTGTGTGTGTGTGTGTGTGTGTGTGTGTGTGTGTGTGTGTGATATTTGATCCAAAAGTGTACATAGTACAAGAATCAAGACTAACATTATAATGATCCTTTTTTTTTAATGTGGTTTGCTGTTATGTACCCTGGCCTCCCCTCTGCAAAGATATAATGTTCATAAATACCCAATATAAGATATGCTGTACATATACATTTATTTATCCACCTCTGAAAATTTGGTGCATCTGGCAAATGGTAGATGTATGTGACCACACTACAAGATTTTTTTATTTATAATGCAGACTTAGCACCACAGGGCAATGATTGTCAGATAGTCCTGACAGCCTAATACCACTCGACTGATTGTCCACTTCATCAGACAATAATGCTATGGGAGGGGCTGAAGTCCCAAAAATTTCATTAGCCCCCTAAAACCCCTCAAAAGAATAATAATAATAATTATAATGCTGCTTCACAATAAGTCCCTTAGCCCACACTTCTAATCAGATTGCCACCCCTAAGCCCCTCCTATATAAAGCCTCTCGAGCTGCCCCGTCAGATAACACCATTGCAGATGCCTTTTCCAACATCCTGATGTGCTTGCCTATTCACCCTCATCTGACGGACCCACCATTATTACAGATTCCTTCTATAATTTCATAAATGACAAATTTTCTATGTGAAATGTGACCTCTTATCTTTTCTGCTAATGTCTTCCTCAAGACCTCCACCCTTCCCTCTTTACCATCCTTCACCTCTGTCGTGTACCGCTGAATGATCCTTACAAGTTTAGCTATTTCCTTGCATGTAATAATTATAATATATGTAACTATTAGTCTACCTAGGCAATTTTATGCCATGCTAAATTTTGAGGGATATATGATACCCACTGATGTATGAGCATAAGAAACAAAGCCAAGATAATATAACATTAGTGATATAATACAGATGCTTGATGCCTAATATACTGACCTAGACTGGATGGATAATTATTATAATAAAAAAATGAATCACTAAACCTACAAGGGTCGTATACTGGATAGAATGTTATAAAAAATATTTAAAACATCTTTGGAATAACATCCCTTTGGAATAAAGCATAATAATAACTGTCACATCATTTTTCTCATCTTATTAATTGCAAAACTGTGACTAGCAAGAAGTACAATATATTTGATGAATGGTTTAAAAAGACAAATGACAAACACCAGGAACATTTACTAGAAAAGTTTGGGCCCTGGGACCTTGATCTTGCGTCTTTTTTACACTGCCCGTCAGTTTCGGCAGGATTTTTACCTGTTTGGTGAATGATGGTGCAGTTGTGTCTACTTTGTGTTACACTTCTGCAACATGTTAATGTACCCGACACTACCTTCACAATTAAAAAGAAAATGATGGACTGTTTTGATAAACAATTTCTTGTTGGTGAAACTCAGAAGCGGAGCCACAGTAATGAGAGGAGCGGGAGGAGGAGTGTGGTGAGGGCTGGAGGTAATGTGCCACTGACACCATTACAATGTTCTGTATAATCACCAATGCAGGAGGCATAAGCCATGGCATGGGCAATGTAGTGTTGCTCATGTAAGGTGTGGAACAGATGAGCCATGGGACCTGCAACACAATTTAAATGCTTTTATGAGCTTTAATCAGGATAAATTTATAGATATTTTTACACTGCTTAAAAATTCTACAAAAGTAGTGTAAAGCATATTATTGTAGTCATTAAGTGGTGTTAAACTATGTATTTCCATTTACTCAGAATACAGTATACCAAAGTTGCTTAGAATGCAGTACATAAATGCTTACAGCTTGGTATGACCTATATGGATTTAACATTTAAAACTAGGATTATCATTATTATTATTTTTTTTAACAAGTTGACCATCTCCCACCGAGGCAGGGTGACCCAAAAAGAAAGAAAATCCCAAAATGAAAATACTTTCATCATCATTCAACACTTTCACTTCACTCACAAATAAACACTGTTTTTGCAGAGGTGCTCAGAACACAACCGTTTAGAAGCATATACTTATAAAGATATACAACATATCCCTCCAAACTGCCAATATCCCAAACCCCTCAAGGGAGGTTCTTTGATGCTGGTGAGGGACTCTTGATCTAGGGAATTGGATCTGTGCTCCAGTTCCCTGAATTGAGCCTGAGTACTTTCCATTCCCCCCCCCCATAGGCACTGTATAATCCTACGGGTTTAGCACTCCCCATGATTATAATAATAATTACTAAATTAAAGTGAGTATAATAGTACTGTATTAATATTAAACGTTAACATGCTTGCATATGTACCTTAAATTGCGTAACTACAATACTCTCATGGAAAGTACCGTGAGCTTGATGAAGGGCTCCTGATTCAAGGAATTGGAACTACCCTCCCCTCTTCTTGGATCAAATTAACACCTATAGGGAAGCACTAAACCCTTATGACTTCAGCACTTCCTGCATATAACAATAATAATTAGAACTCGAATGTTATTTCTAAGCAACAGAGAAACTACTAACAATCCCAATCTTTAAATAAGGGCCATACTATACATACGTGCAGTGTACTTTAATCACTCTTTTAGAAGTTATTTGAGGTATTGTTTGTTAGTTTGCTTATTTTGTGACAATCACAGCATGTTAATGTAAAAGAAATTTGCACCTTTAATGACCCACATCTAGCAGACAGACTTAAAATCTAAAAATAATTTTAAGCTGAAGTTTTTAAGAGTACAAACCCAGTGCATAGATGGCTACATCATCCCCTCCATGAGTCTCTGAGTCCAGAGGGACAGTAGCCAGTTGTTTGTAGCTAAAGGAAAGGACTTCGTCTTTTGTGAAGTTTTCATGAATCACTTGTGAGTGGTCTTGGTCTATGGAGTAGTTGTAGCCAGGGCCATTGGCATACATGAGTGTGGTGTAGGGCAGTCCATCGGCATCCAAGGCAGCTAGACCTAGACACACAATACACTTTTAATTATTCTGTGGAGTTAGACGAGTAGGTATCGTATCTGTCTTGAGCACTGTGGACGGAGGATAGAGTGGCCACCACTCTTTGCCCTCAATAATTAACCCAGGTTGAGTTTAATCTCACAGTATAATTATTCAATATTATTTTACAGTACATAATTATTCAATTGAGTTTGTAGGTGTTGAACTCTGGTATACCTAAACATGTACATATATTTATACTCATATCCTGAAGTGAGAGAGATTGTCATTGTAAGGTAAAACCAACAAATTCTCAAGCTTATACTACTCAGTATTAGGTTCTGTCTTGTAGTATGCATTTTCTAACTTTATGAAAAGCTTTATTAATAAATATTCATGGATATTGTAAATTAGAAGCAATATCATATATTTTTCTAATTCTACAGTTTAACGAAACATTGTGAAATCATATCCTATTAAGTATGATTCACAACATATATCAAATATGAGTTTTGGTATCTATAATCTTGACAATTTTATAGCCCAGAATATCGTTCATAATCTTAGAGGTAAAACTATTTTTCACAAAAATACAGTGTTCTTTGTCAAATGAATAAAATAACTTCACGTTGGACGAAGGTATGTGTAAGACAGGTTTTTGTGAGGTGTTGTCACCTTCTATGAGTGAGGTGTCACCTCAGAGTTTAACATATAAAATGTGCTTCTTTTACCACGTTATACATATTTATTTATTTAGAACACTAACCTGTGATCTCCTGACCTCGCTTTGGGTACCCGCTGATAGACATTGTGTGTGCATGGTCAGCCGTCACTACAATGAGAGTATCCTGTAAAAGCATTAAGTTCTGTTAGTCGCATCGATCCTCTGCATGTGTTTTGATTAAGTAACCTTACCTGGGTTGCGTATTTAACAAACATTGTTTTGTTAAATAAATCATGTGTAAATTTGTTGGAACAACTGAGAAAATTGGTTGAACATGAAATTTTTTTTCGTTGATATTGCTCCAGCTGTCCCATAGCTTGATTGCTTACGCACTCAGCTCACAAGCTGAGGGTTGATCCCCAGTATGTTTGGAAACATTAGGACGTATTTCCTTAAGACACATGTTGTCCCTGTTCACCCATCTGTATAACAGGTACCGGTGTCAGTCGACTGGTGTGGGTGGCATCCTGGAGTTTACCTGGAGAGAGTTCCGGGGGTCAACGTCCCCGCGATCCGGTCTGTGACCAGGCCTCCTGGTGGATCAGAGCCTGATCAACCAGGCTGTTGCTGCTGGCTGCACGCAAACCAACGTACGAGCCACAGCCCGGCTGATCAGGAACTGACTTTAGGTGCTTGTCCAGTGCCAGCTTGAAGACTGCCAGGGGTCTGTTGGTAATCCCCCTTATGTGTGCTGGGAGGCAGTTGAACAGTCTCGGGCCCCTGACACTTATTGTATGGTCTCTTAACGTGCTAGTGACACCCCTGCTTTTCATTGGGGGGATGGTGCATCGTCTGCCAAGTCTTTTGCTTTCGTAGTGAGTGATTTTCGTGTGCAAGTTCGGTACTAGTCCCTCTAGGATTTTCCAGGTGTATATAATCATGTATCTCTCCCTCCTGCGTTCCAGGGAATACAGGTTTAGGAACCTCAAGCGCTCCCAGTAATTGAGGTGTTTTATCTCCGTTATGAGCGCCGTGAAAGTTCTCTGTACATTTTCTAGGTCGGCAATTTCACCTGCCTTGAAAGGTGCTGTTAGTGTGCAGCAATATTCCAGCCTAGATAGAACAAGTGACCTGAAGAGTGTCATCATGGGCTTGGCCTCCCTAGTTTTGAAGGTTCTCATTATCCATCCTGTCATTTTTCTAGCAGATGCGATTGATACAATGTTATGGTCCTTGAAGGTGAGATCCTCCGACATGATCACTCCCAGGTCTTTGACGTTGGTGTTTCGCTCTATTTTGTGGCCAGAATTTGTTTTGTACTCTGATGAAGATTTAATTTCCTCATGTTTACCATATCTGAGTAATTGAAATTTCTCATCGTTGAACTTCATATTGTTTTCTGCAGCCCACTGAAAGATTTGGTTGATGTCCGCCTGGAGCTTTGCAGTGTCTGCAATGGAAGACACTGTCATGCAGATTCGGGTGTCATCTGCAAAGGAAGACACAGTGCTGTGGCTGACATCCTTGTCTATGTCGGATATGAGGATGAGGAACAAGATGGGAGCGAGTACTGTGCCTTGTGGAACAGAGCTTTTCACCGTAGCTGCCTCGGACTTTACTCTGTTGACGACTACTCTCTGTGTTCTGTTAGTGAGGAAATTATAGATCCATCGACCGACTTTTCCTGTTATTCCTTTAGCACGCATTTTGTGCGCTATTACGCCATGGTCACACTTGTCGAAGGCTTTTGCAAAGTCTGTATATATTACATCTGCATTCTTTTTGTCTTCTAGTGCATTTAGGACCTTGTCGTAGTGATCCAATAGTTGAGACAGACAGGAGCGACCTGTTCTAAACCCATGTTGCCCTGGGTTGTGTAACTGATGGGTTTCTAGATGGGTGGTGATCTTGCTTCTTAGGACCCTTTCAAAGATTTTTATGATATGGGATGTTAGTGCTATTGGTCTGTAGTTCTTTGCTGTTGCTTTACTGCCCCCTTTGTGGAGTGGGGCTATGTCTGTTGTTTTTAGTAACTGTGGGACGACCCCCGTGTCCATGCTCCCTCTCCATAGGATGGAAAAGGCTCGTGATAGGGGCTTCTTGCAGTTCTTGATGAACACAGAGTTCCATGAGTCTGGCCCTGGGGCAGAGTGCATGGGCATGTCATTTATCGCCTGTTCGAAGTCATTTGGCGTCAGGATAACATCGGATAGGCTTGTGTTAATCAAATTTTGTGGCTCTCTCATAAAAAATTCATTTTGATCTTCGACTCTCAGTCTGGTTAGCGGCTTGCTAAAAACTGAGTCATATTGGGACTTGAGTAGCTCACTCATTTCCTTGCTGTCATCTGTGTAGGACCCATCTTGTTTAAGTAGGGGCCCAATACTGGACGTTGTTCTCGATTTTGATTTGGCATAGGAGAAGAAATACTTTGGGTTTCTTTCGATTTCATTTATGGCTTTTAGTTCTTCCCGCGATTCCTGACTCCTAAAGGATTCTTTTAGCTTAAGTTCGATGCTTGCTATTTCTCTGACCAGTGTCTCCCTACGCATTTCAGATATATTGACCTCTTTTAGCCGCTCTGTTATTCTTTTCCGTCGCCTGTAAAGGGAGCGCCTGTCTCTTTCTATTTTACATCTACTCCTTCTTTTTCTTAGAGGAATAAGCCTTGTGCATACATCGAGTGCCACCGAGTTAATCTGTTCTAGGCATAAGTTGGGGTCTGTGTTGCTTAGTATATCTTCCCAGCTTATATCGGTTAGGACTTGGTTTACTTGGTCCCACTTTATGTTTTTGTTATTGAAGTTGAATTTGGTGAATGCTCCCTCGTGACTAATCTCATTTTGTCGGTCTGGGGCTCCGTGCATACATGTCTGAACCTCAATTATGTTGTGATCTGAGTATATTGTTTTTGATATGGTGACATTTCTTATCAGATCATCATTGTTAGTGAAGATGAGGTCTAGTGTATTCTCCAGTCTAGTAGGCTCTATTATTTGCTGGTTTAAATTGTATTTTGTGCAGAGATTTAAAAGCTCGCGTGAGTGTGAGTTTTCATCAGAGCTGCCTCCTGGTGTTATTACTGCAACAATATTATTTGCTATATTCCTCCATTTTAGGTGCCTTAAGTTGAAATCCCCCAGGAGCAAGATGTTGGGTGCAGGAGCTGGAAGATTTTCCAGACATTGCTCAATTTTTAACAGCTGTTCCTGGAATTGCTGGGATGTTGCATCCGGAGGCTTGTAGACTACCACAATGACTAGGTTTTGGTTCTCGACCTTTACTGCTAAAACTTCCACTACATCATTTGAGGCATTTAGCAGTTCTGTGCAAACAAGTGACTCTGCAATGTACAGGCCAACCCCCCCCCCCCCTTTTGCCTGTTCACTCTGTCACATCTGTATAGGTTGTAACCTGGGATCCATATTTCGTTGTCCAAGTGATCCTTTATGTGGGTCTCAGTGAAAGCGGCGAACATTGCCTTTGCCTCTACAAGCAGTCCACGGATGAAAGGTATTTTGTTGTTTGTTGCTGGCTTTAAGATAAGATAAGATTTCGTTCGGATTTTTAACCCCGGAGGGTTAGCCACCCAGGATAACCCAAGAAAGTCAGTGCGTCATCGAGGACTGTCTAACTTATTTCCATTGGGGTCCTTAATCTTGTCCCCCAGGATGCGACCCACACCAGTCGACTAACACCCAGGTACCTATTTGCTGCTAGGTGAACAGGACAACAGGTGTAAGGAAACGTGTCGAAATGTTTCAACCCGCCTGGAATCGAACCCGGGCCCTCCGTGTGTGAAGCGGGAGCTTTAGCCACCAGGCCACCGGGCCTGTATATTTGCAAAGAAGAATGTTTTCGGACTGGTGGTATTGTTGGTACTGGGGGGGGATTTTTTTTCCGGCATTAGTATCTGTATCTGTTGGTTTGGAGTGGAGGCCATCGACTGTGGTTCCACTCCAGGAATGACTGGATTTGGTGTACGATTTCTGCCATTTCCTGCCAGTTTTTTTTTCCTTCCTGGCACTAAAAAACCTCTCCCTCTTGAATGGCTGTGGCTACCCAGGTTTTCCCATGGCCTGGATGTTTTGTATCTTTTTGTCCCCTTTAGATGGTATGCCTGGCAATTTAAGTTATAGCACAGTCTTTCCTGTACTGAAGAGGTACACAGTTCAGGGTGAAAAAGCTTACAGGATGGGAGTTTGCATTTTCCTGTTGTCATATGGGCATGGCATTTTCTAGGGTGGTCATAGTTGCACGTCCCATCTGTTTTTCCAGATTTCCGATGCCAGCAGATACCGAGTGCATAGTATGTGCACAGGCTTGGTTTCCGTTTGCCTTGGGTTTCTGTGACTGTATTCCCTGTTGGTGCATGTTTCCCTGTCTTACTTCTATCCTTCCTAGCACCAACAATGGAGCTCCCACCAGTTGTTTTTGGTAATATATCTTCACTATTGCTAGTGGAGTCCTCTTGTTTGCTATTTCCTGCGGTATTTCTAGTTTGTAATATTGGTTTTATCTTATCTTTGACTACACTTGTTTCCCTACTATGGCTCCTGTCCCCTATGAGGTCATTTATATGTATTCCTTCCTGCGTATAATTCCCGACTACCTGGACAAAATCTCTAGCTTCACCATTACTGTCTCCCAGGACAGCATCTCCAGCTTCACCATTACTGTCTCCCAGGACAGCACCTCCAGCTTCACCATTACTGTCTCCCAGGACAGCACCTCCAGCTTCACCATTACTGTCTCCCAGGACAGCACTATCAGCCCCACATTTACTGACTACCAGGACATCATCTCCAGCCTTACAGTTTCTGACTACATGGCCAGTATCAAGGGCAGTACCATTCAGCCCAGACTTTTTATGTTCCCATCTGTTGTAGAAAGCTTCCAGGTTTTCTATGAAAGCAGCTTTGATGTTGACCTCTTTTAATACCCTTGTGATTTTAGTCCACAGATTTATCTCATTTGGGCATACCCAAAAACACTTCCCTGTTTTAATACTGCTTGTAGCTAGTTCTTGGATATCTGCACAAGGGGCGTGACACCAATTTCCACAAAAATGACAATTTATGCATGTGGAAGCCCGTTTGTTTGACTGACCACAGACTACACACAGCTTCATAGTGATTTGAATGGTTGATTTACTGCAATTCTACTAGCAACCACTTGAATATTCTATTAATAACCTCCTTAAATGAAGCTCTAGCTATTTGTATTTCTGTTTCTAACTGTTTTTGTATATTGGACAGCTTACCGTGCACGTTCCTGATATATATTTAATGTTTGTGTTTATAAGGGCGCCTACAACCCCATCCGTTTACAGTCTGCTTTATTGTCCAACGAAACCGTTTGAAACCAGTCCAGGGTTCGGACCAGTCAAGGGTTCGGACCAGTCGATCTGATCTGATCAGTGGGTCACTTATTTAAACCATACTGGTTGGTGATTTGAGCTAACACATGAAGGATCTACTGGAAATTATCTACCCGAGTAATATGTGATTTGATTGATACAAAAGTATAACTTGCGTGTTGAAGAGCCGGTGACTGCTGGCAGCTCCTACAATGAGGAACGGTCGACCTCCACCCTTGTTTATCAATCGCTGTGGCGACTTCTGGCACCTGCCTCTATATGCTTATCACTTCATTTACAAATTCACCTGTTTTCAAATGACACTTTAGCCTTTATCATCAATATACTAGGGACCACTGTAGTATACACTATACACTATGTATACTCAATGTTTTCAGGGAGACTTTCTTTCCTCTGACACGAAAAGTTCAATTATTATTATTTTTCCACACGGGACACAGGCCTATGATTCCCCTCTGGCAGTAAACTCTGCTAGGTAGTGCAAAATTGGCCTAATTTGCCTGAAATGCTCTACATAACAAGGGGCTTTCTATATGGTAGTATGTGACTGATGTCAGCTAAGCCTTTATACCTTGTACGAGTATACTTGTTGAAATGAAGATTATTATTATTATTATTATTATTATTATTATTATTATTATTATTATTATTATTAATGATACTAAATTTATGCTGCTAATCAAGTGTTTCATCAAAGCATTGATTTCTTGATGGCAGGGGTCACTTATTGTCATTTATCTTAGGTGCTATATGACCAGTCTGTGTTCACTGATGCCCCCTTATAACCGTGATGATCATATAATTTATTTTCCATAGTTGAGCTCCCAGTTTTCTTCATTGTTGGCATTCAGCTCCTGAGATACTATATGCATCTTTCCTAAATATTTATTTGTATTATTTAGAGTAGGACCTTATCGTAGTGGGGGGAATGGTTTAATATTAAAATGGGCATATGGTCCCTCATAGCTAAGAGATAAAACATCCAGCTCACAAATAAAAGGACCTGAGTTCAATTCTGGAAAAGGTGAGATGTATGGGAAAATCTCTTAATGCTTGCTGCATCAGTAAGCCACACTGCTTGACTTTCACGGGTGGATTATCCAGGGTTAATAATACTCCTTGGAAATGTTCCAAATAAATGCCTAAGCATCCTTGAGGCATTTACTCTCGAGAAAACTAGTGAAGCCACTATTTTAGCTAGTTCCTGATTGAATGGTAGCTACATGGGCAGATGTGACAGTGTGTTAGGAAAATAGCAATGTGTGTGTCATACATTTTTTATTTTTTTACTAACACATCGGCCGTTTCCCACCAAGGCAGGGTGGCCCGAAAAAGAAAAACTTTCAAAATCATTCACTCCATCACTGTCTTGCCAGAGGGGTGTTTACACTAGAGTTATAAAACTGCAACATTAACACCCCTCCTTCAGAGTGCAGACACTGTACTTCCCATCTCCAGGACTCAAGTCCGGCCTGCCGGTTTCCCTGAATCCCTTCATAAATGTTACCTTGCTTACACTCCAACAGCATGTCAAGTCCTAAAAACCATTTGTCTCCATTCGCTCCTGTCTAACACGCTCATGCACGCTTACTGGAAGTCCAAGCCCCTCGCACACAAAACCTCCTTTACCCTCTCCCTCCAACCTTTCCTAGGCCAACCACTACCCCGCCTTCCCTTCACTACAGATTTGTATACTCTCAAAGTCATTCTATTTCGTTCCATCCTCTCTGCATATCCAAACCATCTCAATAACCCCTCCTCAGCCCTCTGGATAATAGTTTTGGTAATCCCACACCTCCTCCTAATCTCCAGACTACGGATTCTCTGCATTATATTCACACCACACATTGCCCTCAGACATGACATCTCCACTGTCTCCAGCCTTCTCCTCGCTGCAACATTCATCACCCATGCTTCACACTCATACAAGAGCATTGGTATAACTATACTCTCATACATTCCCTTCTTTACTTTCGTGGATAAAGTTTTTTGTCTCCACAGACTCCTCAGTGCACCATTCACATTCCCCTCATCAATTTTATGATTCACTTCATCCTTCATAGACCCATCTGCTGACACGTCCACTCCCAAATATCTGAACACATTCACCTCCTCCATACTCTCTCCCTCCAATCTGATATCCAGTCTTCCATTACCTATTTTTTTTTTTATCCTCATCACCTTACTCTTTCCTATACATTCACTTTTAACTTCCTTCTTTTACATACCCTACCAAACTCATCAACTAACCTCTGCAACTTCTCTTCAGAATCTCCCAAAAGCACAGTGTCATCAGCAAAGAACAACTGTGACAACTCCCACTTTGTGTTAGATTCTTTATCTTTTAACCCCACACCTCTTGCCGCCTATGGATGTGATATTTCCCGAAGATAGCGAAGACTTAACATGAAATGGCTTGAACTTTTCTTTTCGTTGTTGTTATTTTTTTATATTAACTGATGAGTATGACGTGCAATACTAGATATCCTAATTGGCAAAATGTTTCGCCTGCACCACAGGCTTCTTCAGTCAAATACAGAGATAAACTGAAATCTTGGAGACAGCAGATGAAGAGGAGAGGTAGGCTGAGGTAATAAGTCCCTCAGCCTTGATGGAAGATAATCTCTGTATTCGACTGATGAAGCCTGCTGAGCAGGAGCAATGTTTCGTCAACAAAGATACTTAGTATTGCACAAGTGATTTTATCAACTTGTCGGTACTGTATACCATTTACAATATGATTATATATTTGAGTGTATAGGTGCATATTTCAGTATTATCCCAGACAAGCTGCCACCTACGTCTCGGCTGGTAAGATTCACAGCTGCCTCCACAGCCAGGTCCATAGCCACTGTCTCATCCAGGGCTCGATGAGCGATGGAGTCGTGGTGGGCATGGTCAATCCGTCCACCTTCCACCTGTAGGATGAGGACGAGGCCAGGTCATGGGTAAGTAAGAGACAGAAAGAATTAATTCTGTATATACAGTGTTCATCCTGGTAATTTCACAACAATGCCAAAGTATACTAAGTTTAGTTTAATATCTTCATTATGCTCCCCAGACCCATCCTGTGAGCGGTAGTCTAAGTATTACAGAGGTACATAATGGGTCCAGGAACTGGACCTCAAAGTTTTGATAGTTGAACAAGGCTTAAAGGAAATGAACTCACAAGTTACAAAGGTAACGAATCATCAACACGTCCATACATGGTTACAATCATGAACAAAATATTAAGTAATGAGCAATTCACACGTCTACACCCGGTCACAACTGTAATGAGCCAAAGTATAAGATATAAGAAAACCTTCAAACAAAAAATATTTCGATTTAAATTTCTGAAGAGGCCATGTGATATGGAATGGTGACACTGAGTTTATTTCTTAGTTAACAATGGTGGCTCTATTTGCATATGTGCTTCTTAAGTATTATGTTTGATCACAATCTCATCGGATAAACCTGAAGTTCCTAGGTAAACTGGTTTCACAGACACTGAAGTTGACTAATATGATGATGGTGATGATAACAGTAAGAAAATAACTAATGGACACCTGGATAATAAAGGCGTCTTCAGAGAGCACCAGCATGAGTTTAGGAATGACAATTCCTGCCTCACTAATGAAGGTCAATGACAGCTTAAGTTCGGCCAGGAGAGAGCAGCGTAAGGACCTGTATTCCGGTATTGAGTTGACTCACGAAATCGTAATGACACGATTGCGGGTTCAAACCCCACCCGTGGTATGGTTTCCGATATTGAGTATTGTAGGATTCTGTGATGCCCGGGAAGGCCTACTGATCGAAGGAATTGGAGCTATCCTTCCTTGTAGGTGGATTGGTGATGATGCAGATGAAGGGTTCTTGATCCAAAGAACTGTAATTACCCTCTCTGCCCTCGGATCAAACCTAATTAACTCCTATTTCCTAGGCCTTTTATGACCCTGACGGATTTAATTATTTTTAACGAATATTACGGCAATAATATTTATTATCGGTTTTAATTATATAAAAAATCTTATATTGTTTATATGGTCGTTAAACAACTACACATCTCTTTTATCATTATTATTACAACTGATACTATGGAAAATTACATTTACTTGGATGTAACATAAGGTACATACCAGTAAATGGTAACTAAGATAATTATTATTTATCAAAGTTACAGAGACAAGTAGGGATTTTTAGGACACCTAGGTCGCAAAAATGTCCCCCTTCGATACCTACCATCTATCCACAAGTTTCTCTAGACCTATATTAATTGCAAATGAAATGTACTCCAATACTGAAACTATATACTGTGCCAAAACAAAAGCATTCACATTGCTAAACTCACAAACTAGTATTTAGTCACTTAGCCATAATACCAACTTACCTCATAATTTGTAATATTTTACAATTAAGAATAAAACTAAGTATGCCCGAAATGCCTAGCCATGCTAAGCGTTCTAGTGGTACACTCTGTAATCACAATTTTACTACATGTAAACCAAACAATAACCAAATTTCTGTAAACTCAGCATTGTAATCCTTATAGAGAATAAACTTTGAATTTGAATTTGAATTTGAATTTGAATACATACACACCAGGAATTCTGGTAAAATTATTATAATTTTTTGTGGACTGGATATTAAAATTAATAAATGATTACATATACACATTTATATTACCTGGAGTTTACCTGGAGAGAGTTTCGGGGGTCAACGCCCCCGCGGCCCGGTCTGTGACCAGGCCTCCTGGTGGATCAGCGCCTGATCAACCAGGCTGTTGCTGCTGGCTGCACGCAAACCAACGTACGAGCCACAGCCCGGCTGATCAGGAACTGCCTTTAGGTGCTTGTCCAGTGCCAGCTTGAAGACTGCCAGGGGTCTGTTGGTAATCCCCCTTATGTGTGCTGGGAGGCAGTTGAACAGTCTCGGTCCCCTGACACTTATTGTATGGTCTCTTAACGTGCTAGTGACACCCCTGCTTTTCATTGGGGGGATGGTGCATCGTCTGCCAAGTCTTTTGCTTTCGTAGTGAGTGATTTTCGTGTGCAAGTTCGGTACTAGTCCCTCTAGGATTTTCCAGGTGTATATAATCATGTATCTCTCCCTCCTGCGTTCCAGGGAATACAGGTTTAGAAACCTCAAGCGCTCCCAGTAATTGAGGTGTTTTATCTCCGTTATGCGCGCCGTGAAAGTTCTCTGTACATTTTCTAGGTCGGCAATTTCACCTGCCTTGAAAGGTGCTGTTAGAGTGCAGCAATATTCCAGCCTAGATAGAACAAGTGACCTGAAGAGTGTCATCATGGGCTTGGCCTCCCTAGTTTTGAAGGTTCTCATTATCCATCCTGTCATTTTTCTAGCAGATGCGATTGATACAATGTTATGGTCCTTGAAGGTGAGATCCTCCGACATAATCACTCCCAGGTCTTTGACGTTGGTGTTTCGCTCTATTTTGTGGCCAGAATTTGTTTTGTACTCTGATGAAGATTTAATTTCCTCATGTTTACCATATCTGAGTAATTGAAATTTCTCATCGTTGAACTTCATATTGTTTTCTGCAGCCCACTGAAAGATTTGGTTGATGTCCGCCTGGAGCCTTGCAGTGTCTGCAATGGAAGACACTGTCATGCAGATTCGGGTGTCATCTGCAAAGGAAGACACGGTGCTGTGGCTGACATCCTTGTCTATGTCGGATATGAGGATGAGGAACAAGATGGGAGCTAGTACTGTGCCTTGTGGAACAGAGCTTTTCACCGTAGCTGCCTCGGACTTTACTCTGTTGACGACTACTCTCTGTGTTCTGTTAGTGAGGAAATTATAGATCCATCGACCAACTTTTCCTGTTATTCCTTTAGCGCGCATTTTGTGCGCTATTACGCCATGGTCACACTTGTCGAAGGCTTTTGCAAAGTCTGTATATATTACATCTGCATTCTTTTTGTCTTCTAGTGCATTTAGGACCTTGTCGTAGTGATCCAGTATAACAGAAGGAGAATTTATAATCATAACACTCACCAATTAGTCTGGAGATTACTGTGCATCATACTCAAAAACCTCCCTCTAAATAAATTTATGATGATAATACTGGCCAGAATTACAAACATAATTTAGATAACTTATCTGAGGTTCTTGGAGCTGTCCTGTACATCGATTTAATGCTCAAATTATGCAGAAATGCACATCCAACAATTTCGGCTCCTATTTGAGAGGTGTAAGCCCAATATAACCTCTAGAGCGACGAAAATTATTCTTATTTTCACTAACGTTTTCTTGGCTCATTCAAAAGCACAATGGCGAGTGACCTCTGCGCAGGTGCAGAGCTTCCCATTTTTTATAATATAATTTTTTATTAAATACAATATAAACCATCAATTTACATATAAAATACCGTATTTCCGTAAATATATACAGTATTTTCCACAGATACTAACATCTGGAATCATAGGCTTCTACAGCTTTGTATAATTTAAAAGCATTAACTGTTATCGAATAGCTTCTGGTGTATCTTAAA